>NW_027107578.1:1238290-1256527 GCF_000696795.3 Halyomorpha halys | reverse complement strand
AGGGAGGAGGTAGCTATTGCCAGATTGAGAATAGGTCATACCACTATCAATCATATATTATTTTAAAAAATATCATTTACAATTTTAATAATATTGATAAAAACAGGATCCTAAATTGGAATAATTTCAAACTGTTATTATTAAATTAATCAAAACTTTCAATCAGTTAATGTCAATAAGGTAATACTCAGTTTTTAAATAAACTTATTGCTATTTTTTTTAATTACTATTTCTACGTTTATATTTCAGTTTTTCAGTCTCACATTACGTTTTAATATGTAAATATTTTTAAAACATTTACTAACTTATTGTTTCTTAATTGCAGTGATGTTACTATTTTTTGTTAATACCTCCTCTGATTCATTTTAAAAATTATATCAGTTTTTTAATGTATTCAAATTTGACTACTGACATTTTAGCTGTCATATAGCATATTTAAGATTTTTCACTGTATATTTTACGGTTTTTATTCTATCCTGTGCAATATACTGCGAGCTTTGAGCTAAACGTGTATAATTACAATCATCATAATAATCAAGACAAAAATATAACCGTTCCAATTTGGCAGTTCCATGAAGTTATAAGGGTTAATTTTTATTTAATTTTAAATAAATTAAATTTTATTAAATTAAAATATAAATGGGTTAAATTTTATTTAGGAAATAAATATTAACCATTTTTTTTGTTAAGGCAAATAAGTGAAAATAAATAAAAATTAATTTCTTGGCAGATGCATCTTCTCATTTGGAAAACATACGTTAACCTGCAGAATAGACAGCTCACCTTTTTTGCCTTATTTGAAGTATATGAAAGGTTAAACAAAATGGATCAACTCAATTTTCTTTTTCATTTTATGTCGAATCCTCCATTCTGACAGATCGACAACGATTGGAAATCAGAGTTGAAATTATCGTTTTGCCACAGAGTGATTCGTTTTGATATAACAGCGAGATCGTAAAATTGGATATAAGATAATAAAAAAGTATATGAAAGGAAGAGCCAACAGCACTAAATACAATCTGTACACTTTAATCGATACAATCTAGATCCAGATACAAGCGACAGATAGGACGGATAACTGGCTCATTGTAGATCAAATCAAAGCCTTTGATCAACTTAATCGAACGTCATTTTTTTGTACAAATTGAGGTAGAATTGAAGCATTCATTTTCATGCAACAGAAAGCGGTATAGGATAAGATGAAATGATGTTTGAATGATTTAGGGCCAATGTAGATTGGATGAAGATAAAAAAGTAAAAATGAACTTTAAACTATTCACATTACTTGATGTGTATATATGTTTACAGTTGTAAATAACGATAAATAAATTATTAAAAAAAATATTATTCACAAAATCATTTTTACAATATTCTTTCTTATTATTATTATTCATTTTAGTTTTTACTTTTCTTATTGTATTTCTTATCTATAGTTTTTGTGCTTATATATTACATACATATGGTATGATTAGTACTTGCAGCCCTACTACCTATTGCCATTGAGTGTGGAATATATATAAGGAGACCAATAAATTTATATAAAAAGAAGAGAAGTGATCAATATTATATTCAAGGATAAATATTCAATAAATAATAAAAACCATAACATTATGAAAAATATTATCTCTAAATCCATTGAGGTCTTAAAGACTCTTCAAAAACTGCTACATTAATTAGTAAATAAATTCCTCCTTTTTATTGTATCTAATTTGTATTCATTTTTCCTCAATGTTTTGAAGTTCTTTACTCATCATTTGTATTACTTTTTTTGTTCAAGTCACCTTGTCAATTGTATCCGTATAACTTGTCATATATAGTTAACTAATAGTGCAAAGGATTTAAACAGAAAAAGTTTCTATGTAAAATTACCACTAATTACAAATATCAAATATTTTAATAATAAACCTGTAATTACGAGGAGATTATGAGATATTATCTAGTTGGCAAGCCATGTGGGATGAAAGCCCGCCAAGCAAATTAAAAACCATCAAAAAAACTACTAAACCATGGACCACATCATACCGTTCCAATCGCAGGGAGGAGGTAGCTATTGCCAGATTGAGAATAGGTCATACGAGTTTAACTCATAGATATCTGATCAGTAAGCAGCCACCGCCAAAATACTGCAACAGTGTACTTACGATCAGTCACATATTTGAAAAATGCCATTTTTATTCTGCGAACTTGAGTAGATTGGGAGTAGGACCGAGTGTATCGGATGCTCTGAATGATGACCAGAAGAACGTGGAAATGGTCTTAGTTTTCTTAAAAAGGAATGGCCTTTTGAATAAGATTTAAACCAGAAAATCTGTTATACGTAATAAAAAATACCAACAGAAATAATTATTTAAATTTTTTTTCGAAATTATTTAAAGTGAAATAGAATTACAGAAATAGAATATAAAGCACGAAACATGGGCGTTGATGACCTCAGGGTTTTACACCCTTAAGCCCCAGACAACAACAACAACGAGGAGATTATGCAAAAAATAAAGTAATCTTGAAGATGGGAAAGTACTCCGAAACGTTTCAGAAATATCAATAAAATAATAAAAATAAAGAATGAATCACACAATTATTAATGAGTTAAGCCCAAATTGGTAGATTTCTCAAATTTGTTTTCCTACCGATTATCATACGTCTAAATTCAGTATTTAGAGCCGAGTAGAATAAGTAAGATCTTCATAATTTTGAAATAAACATAAACTATAAATAAATCCGTAACTTTAATCACTATATAAATATGGCAACTCATTCAGTATGGGCAGATATTGAAAATGAAAATTTTAATAAACCATTCACTGCAGCATGTATACGAAATACATGCAATGCGATGTCATTAACAATATATATTTGTACTAAACGGTAACATCTTGTGAAATAAACTTTATTGTGTTGGTGGGCTCAAAAATTTAATTAAAAGATTTTTGTAAATTGGCTAAAATGGCCGAAACTTTGGACTGTTGAAATAAAAAGTGTTGAGACAAAAAAGGATACAAGTTTTGATTTATTTAATAAATAATTACCTTGTATCATGAAATTGAAATAATATAATTATAATATTTTAAATTCAAAAAGGGAAATCAAATCATTTTGTTATATTAAATTCCAAACTTTCATAAACTAAATATATATCCAATCTTGTAAATATCTGCGGAGATAAAATTTGGTTTTGATCAAAACAGATATCCACATATATGTCATCCACAGATGACGTCCTCTTTCCTTATTACTTTTTATATTTACTTTGATCCAGCAATGTATACCAAACTCGCTGCCGAAAAAAGATACCAGCAAATAAATCCTAATTCATCATTTTAGAAGCTGAGGATCATAACTACTAGACTTGATATTTGATATATGATAGAATATAATCGTGTTTTTATATCGACTTATCATATTTAAAACTTAAGCAACCTTTTAAATTTTAATGGAAAATAATAATTAAAAAATAATATGGAGATTTATTCTGGATTTTCTTTCCTAAGAAGTTGTTGATTTTTATTTACTAAGATTTTGAGGTGAAAAAAAACTTCCATTTATAATAATGTCAATAACCTATATTTTGTTGTACTACGCTTCGAGTTTCCCGACATATCCATGTACTAATGCTCCTTATTTTGTTAAGTGCATCTATTTCTTTTTTAAATATTTTCATATAGTCACATTAATTAAAATTTACGACACATTTGTAAAAACAATAAGTAGAGACATGATGGATCAGTAAAAACATTTATAAATAAAATTATCCAATTCAAAACCATAATATTCAACTTAAATAGCAAAATTCTATAAATATAGACATATCAATAGGGAGATATATAATCAGGATACATGCATATTTATATGTCCAAATAGATTGAGCCTAGTATAAATCAACATTGATTTGTGCTACAGCGACATGAATGCATCATATATCATGCATCCTAGGGTTTTTGCCAATGCATCCGATGAACTAAGAAAAAATATATTACGTAATATTTGATTTGCCCACCGTTGCTCACCGTGTATTTAATAGTTATTATATACTAAACAGAGAAAAAAGTCCTCGGAAAATAAAGCTTAAAATTTTCAATTTTTGATTTATCCGAAACTTCATATTTATTTAAGGGTTTCCTTTACTTTACCGGAAGTGACATTTGTTTTCTGTAATTTTTCATACACTCATACTCATTTAATAATATCAATAATATTTCGTTTTATATCGATCAATATTTTGAGCAAATCGGCCCCGGCCAGTGGTTCCCCCGGGCCAATATTGTAACCCCCGCTTTCAACGGACCCAGCCCAACCCCTTATAAATCCATGTGGCAAAGGAAGGGCACCAGTTACGTTTATATATACTTAGGTATATATTAATATTGTTATTTATAATAAAGGAGTTAAGAAAAAAATAGCGAATCGATCATCATCACATTTATTTCCCTAAACTGTCTCTTAGGCAATACGGTTGTTCGCAGCGGTGGGAAGCAAAGCACAATTGGTTTAAAACCCATAGCTGCAATCTCTTCAGGAACTAGAAAAGCATCAGCTTGATTTTCTATAAATTACCCTCTTCTATCCTGTCCGGCGGCCTGACTTCAATTTCTTGTCTCCTGCCCAAGAAGAAGTAAGAGGAACCGACAGCTTCCCTCCACAAGTACACAAAGGCCGTGTCACTCTCATCTTGACTCTCAGTACTGGGTGCTGGGGCTAACCCAGGTTAGCTCGGATACCTCCATGCTACGTAAAGAGCTTAGAGACCACGCAGTATGTGAGGATCCCACGTTTATTCCAGACATGAACCAAGGGTAGGAAAATACTTCCTTAGGGTTGCACCTATTAGTACTATTCACCCACCACCGGTTCAATAACCATTAAATACATTCAAAGCAAAGGTGGAAAAATCACATATTATTTTTTTTTTAAACAAGGCTTGGCTCAGAGTTCCCCTGCAGACTGTAAATATTGTATATAGGTATAAATCTGTTTTTATTTAATTGTTACTTAATTTTAATTTCCTTTGTCTTGTAAATTATTACATTTTTTTATATTATGTGATAAGTTTTATTTTTATTATACTTTTGATGAATACTCATATTTTTATATATATAAATCAAGATAGTATTATCCTTTATTTATATATTTCTTTACTATTATTGGTTTAAATTATTTTTTTTTATTCTAATTCAGTCAGTATTTACATTTTATTTCTTTATTCTGTTTTTTTTCTTTTCTTCTATTTCTGTATATATTGTATGAACGAGTATTTGACAATAATACTTAATGCCCTTAAAATGTAGCAGATTTTATTTATTCACTTCAATAAATTATTTCTTTAAAAGTAGATCGGTAAGAGAATTAGAAGAGGAAATCTACTACATTCCCGCTATTGTATTGATTACATAATTAAGTAAAAAGGATTGGCTTGGTAAACTGATAAGCGGTAAAGCTTTTAAAGACAAATTGATGATTAATTTTGAAATAGCTAACAGCTTCTGATAGTATTGCAGTAATTAAAAATAGAGAAGTATTAGTAAAAAAGTCAGTTTCCCTTTAATCAGTGGACTTCCCGTCTAACTCTTTTAAGTAGTTTCAATTAAGCTTTCAACCTCGTGCGAAAGGGTTCAAAAGGCTACTTATTAAATATTGATGCGTTAGATGGTAGTAAAATTTTACTAACAACTTTAAGTAACTAGGAAATTCTACTCTTCAATTTATCTACTTTCATCCTCAAAAGGTGTTTTTCTTTTAAAATATCCTCTAAATTGGGGAGATTCCAAATCATCATCCTGATCTAACGCTATTCAATATTGACTTTTCCTTTTCGGAATAAACCAAATAAGATGCCAATTATTCTCCTGCCCTCGTATACTGTGTAAATAAATATATGTGAAAGATAAACGAATAAAATAAATTGCATGAACAGTTCTTAAAAATACAGCTTTCCTTTCTCGAGCATGGACTCATCTCTTTATATCAGGTTTAGTAAAAGGTCTCCCCTATCAATGTCTTTGTATTTTTTTACATATTTTTCCATCGATGCTTTTCCCACATCTTCAGTGTGAACCATCTGAAATAATGCACCAATTTCAATAATTTAAGAAAAGGCGTAAAAAAAAAGTATATAAGATTCTTTGTTGATACCTTTTCTTTTTTTTTTTTTTTTTATCGTGCTTTTTCCATTTTATTATATAATAGTTTTTTTGTATTTTTACCTTTTCAACAGATACATAGTCCATTGTATACGGGGACTTAAGGCCTTAAGGTAAATAGTTGGCCGTGGGTGGTAACTGTATTGTACTGTAACTATAATTGGTTCATCATGTCATCATAATTTATATTCATGTTTTTTTTTCAGTATTGTAATTAACAGTAATTTAAATATATATTTTTATATAGATAGCACTTTTTGTTTTTTTCATTTTCCAAAACCATACCATTTTTTTAAAATAATTTATTTATTGTTATTTACAACTGTATAAAACAAGTAAATTTGCCTTATGTTGTTTTTATAAATGTTTGTATTATGTCACTATGCCACCTACATGGCATAGTGACATGATACAAACCTGTCCCTACCCCTTGATAGAACTTCAATAACATCTCTAAAGAAGGTCTCCAGGTCATCTTCTTTTCAGATGCCTAGGAACATTATTAGGTAATGAAGGAGAAGCCAGGTTAAAAACAAGTGGATTTGGGTGGTTGGGAAGTTTATCAAGGAAGGATTGGTATCGGATCTGTTGGACAGGAATAATTGGGGCATTATTAAAGAGTACTGTTGGGCAAGAGGCAATGGGTTTACGACGAAGGGTAAATGTGATTTGGTGGGATTTATTGGAATTTAATCCTCCAGTTTTGGCACCATTCTTCAAGGGTGGTGATGTGGGATTGGAGGGTTTGGGCAACTATGTAAGGATCATTATTAACTGACAATAGACCTGTGTCATCGGCATACGTGGTGAGAATAGTGTGAGGATGGGTTGGGATGTCAGCTGTAAAAACTGTATATAGAATAGGACCTAGGATACTGCCCTGAGGTACACCAGCAGACTGACGGAATAGGGATGAATAAGCGCTGTTTAGCATTTTTAAAACAAGAATTGTGGTTTTATACTATCCCGTTATCCGCCAGTGCTGTAACTTTTGTATTTTTGAAGTTGTTTTCATAGTTGTTCCTGTAATTTGTTATTTTTTAGATGTTTCCTCTATGTACTTTAGGTTACAATTTTGACAATACATCTGTAAATCACATTTTTTTTTATCGAATTATTCTATTTTTTCTTCATAGTGATTAAATACTATTTTAGTTAATTGTTATGTCCGATAGTGCCTTTCCTTTTCGAAAACCATTAATGCTCTATGCTGCGTGTGAATAGTTGAATTATCCCTTTTGTGATGCTGGATAAATCGGAGTAGTTGGGGGAATAAATAAATAATATGTTAATGGAAAATAAATAAATATTATATTTAGAGAGAGGGGAGAGGGTGATTAAAACATTCCTAAGGTCACTATTTCCCAACTAATATTTTATAAAAGATATGAAAGGGGAGTGGAAGGTCTGTTCATCTTATTCTGTTATTTCATTCAAATAATATACTTAGGATTTATTATGTAACATTCCATATCAACATTATGAGAACAATTGATATCGCCTGACAAATATTTGATAAGGTATGAAATAAAACATTAATCACATTCTTCTTCATCATGGTATTCATTACAAGAATATTTCCAAAACCATTTAAATTAGCAATGATTAAGCACTAATTACACATAAAAATACATAAATAATAAGTTATTTATTTAAGGGATGAAATTTTAGCCCTCACTGTTGGCAACGAACGCCAGTAGCAGAGAAAGGTGAGCCGGAGTGAGGTAGTTTTTTTTCGTAATGAGAGTGGTTTCAGGTCGCAGGCAGGTTTTCACAGATTAAACTGTCAGTCTCAGCTGAGTGAAAAGCCTGCTAACAGATAGTAAAGCAAGCTCTTCTATCTTCCTCCTTCCTTTGCCACTTTTAGCCATAATATAATTGTTGTTGTTTATTTCGGTTTTACCTCGTTATGTAATCCATTTTTGGCAGAGAATTGTCGTTCTAGTATTGGTTGATTTTCTGTCCTAATCATCTATAGGGTAAAATTATTGAGCCATGCTAAAAATATTTTTTACTACTATATTTATTTTTTTAGATAATAAATATCTATTTATAAAATATTTGGTAGAAAAAACAATGTTCCAGGATCCAATAGGCTAGTTTACCACGCATGCTAGTACCTCTTCTGAAAATTGCTTATGTACGAACTCGCTGACTGCGACTGGTCCATATAGAATTCCACAACTGCCCAAATGAATTTTCAAATACCCATTTATTTTTGTAAATAATAAAGAAAATATTATAAAATTTTAAATTCCTTATTTCTGATAACTACATATTTATTTATTTATATATTTAACTACCGATTAAAACTATTTTTTATTTATTTATTGATATTTGCAACTGTATAAAAAATACAACAAGTAAATTTGATCATAATGACATAATGATAATGATATGATACAGCATATAGACAAACTACCCAGTAGTAGAACTGTAAAAACATTTTACAATATAAGGTCACGAGGCCATCTTCTTTTTAGGCACCTCGGAGGATTGCCAGGAATGGAAGAGGAAACAAGGTTAGAAACTAGTGGGTTCGGATGGTTAGGGAGTTTATAATGGAAGGAATGATATCGGGTTCGGGCTAGATCGGTTACATAAGGAACATTTAGGTCTTTATGGATGGTTTTATTAGTAACAAAATAAGGAGCATTGAGGATTTTACGAAGGATTTTGGATTGTAAGGATTGGATACGAGAGGAATTCGAAGGTTTAGTGGAGCCCCAAAGCTCAACTCCGTATATCCAGACGGGCCTTATTATTGTCATGTAGATCAGTCTTTTGTATTGAGTTGGAAGTTTAGACCGTTTGTCTATAAGTGCTGTAATAGTCGGAATCTGCGTGCAGTTTCCTGTCTTTTCATTCTTGTGTGAGGATTCCAGGTTAGTCGTTTGTCAAGATGTAGTCCAAGATAACGAATCTGTTCTACAGGGTAAGAGCCACATTATTAAAGTATACTGTAGGGCAGTCGGGAGGTTTACGACGAAGAATAAATGTGATTTGATGGGATATGTTGAGATTTATTTTTATCCTCCAATTTTGATATCGTTCTTCGAGGATTGTGATATGGGTTTAAAATATTAAAAATAACTTATAGATTGAAATTAAATTACAACTAAAGTATGTATTCATTATAATTAATCGAGCTTACGTTAAATATACACTCGTTTCAGACTTCGTTGTGCGTTGTATATGAACACTAAACAACAATTTACAAATGTACAGTTATAAACAACTAGTTACAAAAATTACCATCAAACCTCGTATGTATGAAAAAATTAAAAACACCCTAAGAATAAGGCAACGTTTCACTTCCTACCTTTTTTTTTGATATCTTTTTTGGGTTTTATTTATTTATTTTTTTCGACTACACCCAGCATATATTTTGGTTTGGTATATATATATATATATATATATATATATTGCTGCTGCAGCATATCATTTGTTACAGCTTTTAGGGAAGTGTTTCCCGACATTTCTCAGTCTCACTGAGAGTGAAATAAAGCCAGAGTTAGAGGAATCAGATTTTTCCACCTTATTTCTTAATCAAGAATTAAAAATCCCCCGTAAACGAAAAAAAATTGAAACAAATAACAAACGCATTTTGGATATTGATTGTATTTTAGCGATTTACATTAACAAAAAAATTAATTTATTGATATAAAAATAAAAATTCAAAAATTAACGAGTAAACTTCAACGCCAGGATGCACCACTGGGTGCTGTCTCCCTCATACCAACCCATACTAATGGTATTTTATAAACTTTCTTATATGTTGGTCCTTAGTCCAACTTCTTCTCGATTATTAGTGTAGGCACAACACTGAGTCAGAATAGTAAAGGTACTCCACAAGATATACACAGCTTTTCCTTTCGGTATAAGGTACTCATGTGTACCCTTCAGTGTCCTGTCCGAGGCGGATCATTACATCTTCTTTATTGCAATATTTGTAATAAAAGCTGTTATTCAATCAATTGTCCGATTTAATAGTTTAGCCGAAACTATGGATATTTAAAATGAATTATTGAAGGATTGTTGGGACTACACGTATAGATTATATTTTGATAAAATTAAACAATACAACCATACCAATATAACCAACGTTTCGTCCCACTATGCAGGGCTGTCAGATTGTAGCACGGACAACTGCCGTCTTTATTAATCTTTATTAGTTGTCTGTTGTATTAACTATGACAGCCCTAACGAAGCATAGCAAAGTGGGGCGCAGAGCCACCCGAACTATCTTCCACAATCTACTTCATACGGTCAACTATCTTCTTCCAACATGAATAATTTATTTTTATTTTCGTTTCTTTTTCATTTTATTTCCATTTATAATGTATCAAAATAATTTTCAGCCTGAATAGTGTCTTACCTCCACTGACAAAGAATAAGACTTAAATCAGACCTCTTAGGTTTAATTTATTTCTTAATCAAGTAGAGATAGATGACTGAATTGGGAAATTACAAATACTCGTAAATTTATACTACTTTTTTTCAACCCTGCACATTCGACTGTTAAATTTAAAAAAAAATTAATCTCCAAAACAATGAAAACTCTAAAAAAAAACACCCTGATTAAAATAATACTTTATCTACAACGTTTTATAAATTAACTAACTCGTTATATTGCAGAGTAACTCATATTATAAATGTCCTGGTTTGGCGCGGTTTAAATTCGCAGCTATGAACGATTAATTGCTACCTTGGGTTTTGTCACATCCCTTCTGCTCACTTAAAGATTTTTTTTTTTTTATTTTATTTATTTGTTGATATTTACAACTGTATAAAAAATACAACCAGTAAATTTGATCATAATGACATATGATATGATACAGGATTTAGAGAAACTACCCAGTAGTAGAACTCTAAAACAGGTTACAATATAAGGTCACGAGGCCATCTTCTTTTCAGGCGCCTTGGAGGATTGCCAGGAATGGAAGAGGAAGCAAGGTTAGAAACGAGTGGGTTTGGGTGGTTAGGGAGTTTATTATGGAAGGAATAATATCGGGTTCGGGCTAGATCGGTTACATAAGGAACATTTAGCTCTTTATGGATGGTTTTATTAGTAACAAAATAAGGAGCATTGAGGATTTTACGAAGGATTTTGGATTGTAAAGATTGGATACGAGAGGAATTCGAAGGTTTAGTGGAGCCCACTTAAAGATTAAAAATTAAATCTCGACCACCACAACCCATGAAGGGTGCAGTACTTTGTACGAAAGTACTGTTACTAGAACAACGGCTGTGCAAGGAGGTGATTTGGTCAGAATTATGCTCGACCGCCAAAATTTTCCCAATTTACTAGGATAGAAGGCTACCGAACCCACAGGGCTGACTCGACGGCTACAGTTAAACAGATAATAATTATCTGCCACAGCCGGATTCGAGAATCCGGGTCCTTGGAGTCAGTAGTCCATTGCCTTACCAATGAGCTACCTACATAAAAGTTAACATATATAAATCACGTATCTATATTGGAAAACATTATATAAATGTATACAGTTAAATGAGGGGCTATGGATTGTGATTCAGATGGCGTTATAGCTATGTATAAATTAATTAAAAGGGACCAGATGCTGTGAATGGAAATGCTTTGAGGAATCCATTAGGATCCCGGGCTAATCATGAGAAAGCTTGAGGCAGCTCTGGTTTTAAACAGACCTCATTTTCTCTTAATTCAAAGATGACAAAGGCACTTAATAAAATAACAACCTCCCTGGCGGTTCAATCTAAGCCTCTCCTATTATCTCTTTGTCGTTATCTCTTTCCATAATTCATCTTCTTAGCTCCTTACCCGAAATCTTTTCTAGATCGGAGGAGTTAGCTGGAGTACTTTGCAATCCAAAGCATTGTGCTTTTTCATCTTACCAATGGGCTTAGAGGTACTTTTATTACACATTTTTTTATTAACAAAAATATCGATAAAATCTTGACAGAAAACTTTTACTTTATTGTAAGAAAATAGGCTGCGAAATAGAAAAGAGCAGAAAAACTATTTATTAGTAGCAGATATTTCGTCTCACTTACAATAGGGCTAAATGAGAAACATACAAACAATGTAAAATATGATAAGGCTATAACAATATAGATTGAAAGTTGTAGAAAAGATGAAATTAATATATGAAAGGGAAACAAAGTAAACTAAAAATATATTAATTAAATATAAACCGAAAAAATACTGTAATGAGATGTGAATTACAAATTTACTAAGAGTAATAAATAATGAAATATGTGGGACACCCTAAATCATAAAAAATTGTTTTCTCTCATCAATTCCCCAATGTTGACATATGCATAAACATGAATATGTATTAGACAGACAGTCCCTGAACTCTCTCGAAACATTCATTAAAAATTATTCCTTGGATCAAAATAAATATGCATGGCTATTTACGTTGGAGACACCATGCTAACTAAAAATACATCAATGTGAAAACTCCAAATTTGGCCACAAGATGTTATTTGTGTTTCAAAAATATGTATAAAGTATCATTAGACTTTAAGGATCTGTTGAAAATATAGCAGCTGAAAAAAAAACTAACATCTGACAACGTTTGAACATTGTTCTCAATCATCAAAGAAATGAATAAATTAAAAAAAAAACTTAAAAAATAATTAAAATTTAATTTCCGACTACTAGAAATTGATTGTTTCTAAACTTGGAAGTTCCAATGGTCTTTTTTAATTAAAAAATCTGTTATGGCCTATCTTATGCGTGGTAACATCTCGAGTGTGACAATTCCACAGTCAACCTATTAGGAAAAGTTTAAATATATTAATATTACGATAATTCTTGGGGTGATCTTTTTATAGTATCTAAACTTTTTTTTAGTCCTCCCACGGTTGCATGCTTCAGATATTGTAGTACAGTACAAATAGCTTAAAATAAAGTTATACCTTGAAGTAAGTGTAGGAATAATATAATAATTTAAAAAAAAAGTATAAATAAATTTCTGTTAACGAATTGTTATGTAAAAATATTTGAAAAATACGATGGTGAAAAGTTACGGATTCCTGGGAGTATCCCAGATTTTTCAAAATTGCCGAGGTATTTGCGTAGGTTTATTCCAAATAATTTCTTTATTTCTTTTTCAATACCTCCTTACTTTATTACTGGCCCTCCGCCTTTTTCTACATTCATTTCGCCTGTTATTGTTTTCTACAATCACCTTTTGTGTACAGGTAATTTCTATTTCCCCATCTTCATCATGGCTCGTTTATTATGCCCTACACAGCCCGCCTATACACCTACAATTTTCTGACCTTTCATTCATATTTTTTTATTTCAAACTAGTTATTATGTAATTTTAAACTTTAAAAGTTAATTTCATTTCATTTCTTCTTCCATATTTTATCTTAACTGTCTTTTATGGTTACTCATATGTGGCGGTTACTTTTTCCATTCCAATTAACGTATTTTTTTTTTCCTACTCTCTATCGGTGAAGTTAAAATTCAATCTCTCTAGACAGAAAACCTGCTGTAGCATGTAAGTCTTCCTCTCGTTTCTAATATTTCTTTCTTTCTTTTCCCCATTTTCCATATTTTTCCTCCCTGGTTCATTCGTATTCATTTTTTTCCAGACACTCCATATTTATTTTAGCTTACTTTTTTACTCATCTATATATTACTTTTTATTACATCTATTATTCACTTTAAAACTATTGTAAACATTTTTTTTCTTTTATTGTAAAATATATTTTATTTCTTTCTTTCTTACACATTGTATATTATATATCATTTTTCTTTCATACATTTCATAATATTGATTTAAATTGTTTTTAATTATTTCAAATATTTGTTAAGTCCATTACTCATTATTTACATTTTGTTCCACACATTTCCTTATTTTTTTCTCTTTATTTCTTCATCACTTAATTTTTCATAATTTATTTTGTATAATTTCCACTTTTATAATATAATATTCCATCTTCTATTGTTATAAATCTAATATTATCTACTTTTATAGTTATCAATCAACTACTTCTACTTAATTCATTGTCATGTATATTTAAAAATTTCATTTTTTATTATTTTCCTTATTTTTATGTTTCTCTGAGCGATAGATGTTATATATTTTTTGTTATTCAGTCCTGACGATGGCCTGAAATTCAGGTATAAATAAGTTTTTGTTTATTTGTGTATTTTTGCTGACCGAACCCTCCGACCACCTTCTTCTCATATTCCTAGATACGGCTTTTCTCTCGACAATATTTTTATCAAACAACAAGAAAGCGACACTATGTGAATTCATTTTTTAAATTGCTGCTCTTACGGAGATGTTTATTATAAAATACTTAATGAGGTATTTAACTAGCTTAAGATTTATTCGAATCCAATCCTTACAGTCCAAAATCCTTAATGCTCCTTACTTTGTCACAAATCATATCATCCATGAGGACCTCAATGTTCCATATGTTGCCTATTTGGCCAGAAGCAGATACCAATCCTTCCATGATAAACTTCCCAACCACCCAAACCAACTCGTTTCTAACCTGGCTTCTCCTTCATTGCCAAATAATCCTCCTAGGCGTCTGAAAAGAAGATGGCCTCGAGATCTTCTTCTTTAGAAATGTTTTTGGAGTTCTATGAATAGGTAGACTCTCCACATGTTTGTATCATGTCATAATATCTCATCCAGCAAATTTACTTGATGTGTATATAGTTGTAAATAATAATAAATAAATTATTAAAAAAAATAAGATTTATTCATTATAGACATTTCTATATCATATCGAAACTGAGATATCGAACTTTTCTCAAGATATGACTCATTTTCAAAGTACGAAGAAAAATGCCAAAATCATGTTAAAATATTTATAACTATAGAAATAATAATACCTAACATTCATTATATTCATAAATAATCTTATTTGAAAAAAAAATATACTGATGTTTGAAAAACTATATCTCAAGAAATATTGAACATAAAATGTTTTATTAGGGGACAGTTTGAAGCTCGTTAAATGTACCGTAAAGTAGTTTATGATAATTATTTTCCTATACATCATAAATAATTCATCTTAAACTTTGAATACGAATCGAAAAGAATTTTCCTTCAACCGTATCGTATAAAGAACAAATTGAATTGATAAAAAGAAACCGATCCTCAAGGGACAGCTGGATTCTTAACCCCGAATAATTTTCGATAAAGATCTGGCCTGGAAAGAGGAAGGAGAGATAAAGAAAAGGAGTAGCTGGAGCGGTTGGATAACAGGATAGCGGTGATCCTTTTCATTCAATAAGGAACCTAATCCTTCCAGATCGAGTCTTCGGATGAGTTCTCTCCTCTGTCGGTTTGATCCGCTCTGTCTCCTGGAAGAAACTGCGTCTTCCTCTTATGTGAAGGTTGGTATTATCAGGAACAGTATAAGTGCTTAATCGTGTCCAAGAAGAAATTGTGCTTCTGGACCCAGAAAACTCCCAAAGGTCACAATCGTTGTAGAATATTTATATTGGTTAGATAATTTTAGGATGTGGAATAGTAGAATAATAGCAATCAGATTATATACATTTATTTTTTTTTGGCAAGACTGCATAAGTGTTGCTGAACATGCGTACTAAGTGGGTGTGTTATAGCTTTTGTGCAATGCTCAATGGTTGTGGATTATAATTGAGAGTAGTATTGGAATATCATGTATTGACATGCAACTAACAAATAATATCATAATTACAGACTAGATTTTAGTGCAGTCTCATATTTTGTTCTCTAGCTTCAAATACTTTGACAGATTTTCCCAAATTATTGAAAAGTCATTCAGATAAATCTAATTTCATAGTATTCAAAATTGCACGCCTTGGGGTTTCAAAAATTGAAACTATGTAGTTATATATAATTATATTACATAAATATATATTTGGGATGTTACAGCCACGTTTTCCTTTAAATAAACTTATCGGAAATTTCAATTAATACCATTGATTTGAAATATGTTCATAATTTTAGTTTTCGATAGAATTTTAACAATTTCGATTAGACTAGGTTCTACCCTAGTTAAATATTTTGGCATAGATAAATTATCATTTTAAAAATTGCTTCCTCTAATGTACCATTTAATAAAAAAAATTACCATTTCTCATAAATATAAGTTATGAAAGAATTTGAGAATAATCAGTTATTGGTTGACCGGTTGGTCAGTGAAGAACACGAATAAGTATAAACTTTTTCATTAGTGTATGTCTAAGGCTAAAGTTATTTGTGTTCTTCGAGGATCACACCCCCAAAAATCTTCTCCTTATAAAATAATTTGATTATTAACTATGGAGGAAAAAGGAAAACATGGTTTCCAAGGGTAAAAAAAGGAAATAAGCCTAGCAGTATACCGATAGAAAGATAAATATTTTAGAATTACGAACGAATAATACATAACAAATAATAAATAGAATGTCCTGAAAAGGAGTCAGGAAAACGATTCCTTCCAGCCTGAATTCGACTAACATCAAACAGCCGAGCGCATGTGGTTGTAATCACAATAGTCTGGTCTTTACTTTCGTGTGATCGTATATTAAAGGGAAGTATTGCCATGATGAATACTTAAAAAATTGATGTTTTAAACGATCATGGATTAATTTTTAACACAAAATCGGTTTTACCATAATTAAATTGAAGTACTCTGAAAAAATATAAATTCTGAATCTTTAAAATGACTTCCTGTGAAGTAATTTTAGGTTTGTTAATCTAAAAAAAATAATTCAATATCTATCATAGTTAGCACTAATAGAATTGGATACATATAAACTATAAAAGAATTTTATAGCTAACGAAAGGAGAAAGAGGGAAAATGTTTCCCCGAATGAATAATGATAATCCGTGAATGTGAGATGTAATATACCGTTCAAAAGACTAATATACTATAAATATTTATGTATAATAGATAACATATAATGTGCTGTAGAAGGTAATGGAGATGACGAAAAACGAGGAAATAAAAGATAGGCTCCAATCCGAATCCACTAAATTGCCGGACACATGCGCAGTACGGTTTTTTATCAGGCTGTTTAATAATTATTTTAGTCTTTCCATGGTTGTTATTACAACAAGTCTTTACTTTCAATTTACCTTTATATAATTATGTCTATAAGTAGAATATTGTCGTGGTGAAAGATAAAGAAATAGCTTTTTTGAAACAAGCAAGAAGTAACTTCAACACAAAGTTGGGTGGTTTTGTAATACGTACAGAACTAGACAGTTTTCCTTCATTTTCAATTATTATATATGTTCTGTTTTCAGTACATAATCACTGTTTCCATCATTATTGAGCTTAGGATATGCACTATGTTAACCATACTTGATGTTTTGACTGGTAATGTGTGCTTAAATAAACATAAGGCTTGGTGAGAATGGGAATAGACTCTGTAAAAGGATATCGATAGGTGTAAGTCTGGAATTACAAGCGAGGAAAGCCTCAACAGGGAACCTAAAAGGCAGATAAATGGCGAGAGGAGCCCCTAAAAAGAAAAACATCGAATTCAGAAATATCGAACCGGCTAAGGAAAGCCGACAGCTGCCAGGCTTAGCGTGCACTTGCGGCTTTGCGTCAAACCTTTCTCTGCCTCCACAGCTTCGAGGGTCATCCAAGGCTTCTGCCTTAAGTGAAGTAACACAGAATGTTAAAAGGAGTCGGAAGAAGAGTCCGCTTATACCCATGTCTATATCCAAGGGTAAAAAATTATCCGTGGAAAAAAAAAATTAGAATAATACTAGAGGGGTATAAAAGGATCGCATAAATTACAATGTTGACATGAAAACCAAACCAATGAATAAATTAGTTGAGGAGAAATCCAATCATTTTCAGCTCAATGACTTATAATGAATAATAAATCGCTTTTCTCTTCTGTAAACACTTTGCCTCATAATAACACCATATAATATCAGTTTATTGTTAATAAAAACTAAAATACTGATTACAAAATTAGGTGAAGTGTGCGCATCATAGTACTTAAATTTTGTTTTTCTTATTGATAGATTTATTTATTGATAGATATTATAATCTGCCACACAGTTGTGGGCAATAGGTAATATTGATGAATGATCTCATACATACTAAAATAAAAAAAAAAAATAAGTAAAAATAAAAAAATAAAAATAAATAAAAATAA
>NW_027107578.1:1210812-1232180 GCF_000696795.3 Halyomorpha halys | reverse complement strand
TATATATATATATACAATGAAAAATTTCCTTTAATTGCCATACGGAGTACCTCAAACAAAATTTGAAATTATTAAAAGTTTCCCTTGACGACAAAAAATATTGGGGATCAGTACATTATACCCTCAATTTCATAAGCTATAACAACATCCAGTTGTAGAACATTTATTTTATCCCATCAAATGCTGGTCAACTTGGGTCGAGAGATCATCTTACACTGCCTCAACAAAGTGGATATATGATTCTTTAATGGGTTCGGGGAAGCTGACCCCTTTATAATATTTATTCCTTATCTAATAATATAATATGACTATGTTGAATACTATATGAATGTATAGTAGTTTCGTAGAAAACTAAAAGTTAAATAAGGAAATAAAATGTTTCACTGAAGATTTTATTAAGTTTAATGGTCACGGTGGTAAAATTATTATATCCCTGAAATTTACTTACATGTCACTCGTATTAACCATTACTCTAAATAAAAACTGTATTAGTAAAAAACTTTTGAAGGGTTGCAAGTTTGCTAAGCCCTCACGAGACAGAAAATCACTATTCTGGGAAAAATAAACCTTTTTTTTTATAAGTACCTTCATTCTAATTTCTCAGTACTATTTAGGGGCAAATATTGTCTTCAGGGCAAAATGAGTTATATCAAAGTATGTTTTTGGCTATAGAGAGAAAAATGCATTGTGAATTTCTTAAAATAAATTTTTAAAAACCAGGATTCTTTGGTCATGTTAAAGTAATAGCGCAGGTCTCATATAATTTAAACAATTATTTTTTAAATAATTAATAAATAAATAAAGAATAAAATATAACAACGTTATACACGGTGGTGTATAAGGTGGCAACCACCACCTTTTTAAAAACAGATCATCCGTCAACGTTGGGATTGAAATAATCATTGAAATCATCTCATTGGGATCCTTATTCACTTCACCTTCATAGGGCAGCTGAATACAACAGTGGTGGCAAGTTCACTTTTTGTTAGGAATAATAACATAACTTTTTTTGAGATTTTTGCCAAATAGCTTATTCCTAGATCAAGTTTACTCGGATGCCTAATGCTATAATGCTACATAAACGTTCGTCTCAGATACAAAGGACAATAAACCCGTGGAACTGCTTTAGAATATATGAACTTTTTGGAAAGGGAATCTTCCACTTTTTGTTTCATAAAATACTATTAAATGACCATCACATAAAACATGTCAAACTGACACATTATTTCCTAATGTGGAGAAACCCAATGTATGTTACTTGCCTATGTTTTTATTTTGAAACCAAACTCCACTAAGTTTTTATGCACACACCTCTTGTACATTTTCCTATTACCATCATCATATGGGACAGAAATATACTCTTATGTTAGAGATAAAAAAAGGACACTCTAGGAGACAGGTTATGTAGTAGTTTGTAAATAGTAGCTGTATATAGTATATGCATGTTCTCTTTTCAAATAAAATAAAGGATATATTACACTCTGTGATTGAATTTTGTAAATGTCACTATCCCATTTTGAGGTATTTTTTATTAATTGAATTTTTGCTGGAAATCTCTTATATACGCCTATCAACTAATAAAAACTTGTCCACATCATCCACCATCTACTTATAAGTTAAACCAGACAATAATTAATATATTAAGGTCGAGTCATAAATAAATTATATATTTTTATCAGACATTTGTCTTTTTCTATTATCTATAATCTTCTCGCGTCTTTTTGACAGTTTATCAATTCCTTGCTTGTAAAATGAAGAATTTTGATGAAGTTTTCGAAAGCTTGTCTGATTTCCTCTTCAGAATTAAAAAATCCCTCCATTTCAGAGGTTAAAAAACAAACAATTTAATCTAACTTGTATCACACGAAACAGTTGACAAAAGACAAAATGAATCTTCGTCTAGATAGTGAAAACAAAAAGTTGGTGTAATGGTAACTTATAGCGTAAATGGTAGATACGAGCAATATATGCTACTTAGCTGCATCCGAAGTTACTTTTGGCGACCAAATATTTTTTCAATGTTAGAGGGAGCAGTGGCCTTGTTTTATCCTTTTATTGAACATAAATACTAAGTTATCTGAATAGTTTATTTTATACTAGAATAGTTAAGATACAAGGCGTAGAATACTGACAGTCCGATAGAAACAGATCGAGAGAAGAAAATGGACCTCACTACGATAAAGGAACCACCCCACTACCGGAACCACCGGAAGAGAAAGAGGAACTGGAGACGAGCCTAGTCTGAAAGTTGTCGCCAACTGTTGACGGATTCGTCGCGGAGCAATCGAAACTTTGTTGTTTACCGAGTTCGGACCGGACTCTTAGAACTCCCTCGATCGATACCTATCGCCCCAAGACTCCAGCAAGTCCGCTTACAACTAGTTGTACACCACCGCAAGGAGATTCGCCCTTCCAGGAACCCTCATCACCGGACTCGCTTTCCCTAATTTTAAATGTCCTTAACTGAGAGAAACTCTTGTCTTAGGCTCAACCTCCCCTAGCCACTCCCATCCACGAGATTTTTCTTTCTAGAAAAAAAAAGATACTATAACTGAATTTTATGTTTTGTTATCGTCATATCACCTATCTGTTTTAATCTTTTTTTTATTAGAAATTTAACATTATAAAATACTATCAGCTCTCTCACTGTTGTTCCCTAAGACAAAAGAAACGTTTCGCCCTATTCCTTTTTCAATTCACGGCTATAGAACGGGCATTGTTGAAAGAAGTGAACAATTGTAAAGATGTTGTTTCAATGTTGGCATCTGGTTGAAATGTCTTTAATTATTAGGAAAAGATTACTCAGTCTTGTTTTTCAATCCTGCGTCGGGTAAGAGTCATTTGTCAGCGAAAACTTCGACTAGGGAGTTCCATTTTTTACATTTATTTTTATAAATTCATTTAGAATCTCTAGACCTTCATAGCATGCTTCTCCTTGTGGAAACTATCTTTTAGTGAACGAGCCGGTCCAGATCGCATAAGTCTTTTACTGTCTCATCGATCAATTCCATTGCCCTTAAACCGATATATCAAAGTATTCATACGTTATGAACCAACTCACTATTACCTCTCATTGCATATTTCATAAACTCGATGGATTTCTTGATGATCAGAATATATCCTTCTTATGAATGTCTTTCGATCGGCTATAGCTAATTATATAATGATATCATAGTTTTAACTTTGCGTAGTAATTTTCCTCCAAAGGCGTAGCTTGTGATAAAGGCGTTGTTCTCAGTACGAAACTTTGTACAACCTCACTTCTTTCATCTAAGCGGCTAATTATGGATCTACACTTACGAAAACGGTATTGGAAAAGTTGAATAAGGACAGATAATACGAGATTATAAAGAATTGTTCTCACTGTTTTCGCAGTTATATTAAAATTTTTAGATGGTCAGATTCTTCCTTTTGTAGCCCTCTCCCACTTCACTTAAATCTGAATTTTATTTGTCTGTTGTTGAGCATTGCTAATGTTTTCTAGTAATTATCTTGATCTATCTAATATTGTTATTATAAATTCTGAAATGGAGTTGTTTACAAAGTTTAAGTTATTTCTTAAACACAAAACCTCAGCACGAGTCGAGATCTTAGAACCCACCATGTAAGAGAGAGCTTGAAGAGGGTTGAGTGACCACCAGCTCCACAAAAGGGGGCGTATCCTTTAAATAGCCACTTCCAACTATCTGTGATCCTTCACCCCCTCCCCCTCCCAATCCCCACTCTCCTATCACGATACCCCACTTATCACACCCAGCACTTCTTCGTGTCCCCGTTTACAACTAACTGTTCGATTAAAACCTTAAGAGCCCCCCAAAGCAATTAACTTGTTACTCGAGTTATAATTTAAATGGTAAATAAACAACTATAAACTTAAAATTTTGTTGACAACTCGAATCAAAATCTGCATGCTTATATTGTGTCATTTAATATTTTGTTCAAAACAGTTCATATAACAATTTTATCATTGTGTAATAATAGTTTTTATACATTCGTTCCAATAGAACAGTAAATAGTATACAACGTAATCAACTAAAATAAAAAAAAAGGATTAGAACAAAAGTTCAAATTGTATTTTTTAGTTCAAGATTGAATATATTGAAAAAATATCTATATGTCGCAATAACAATATTTAAAAGATAATTGATAATTTCATATAATAGTTTTTCCCCGATATATTGAAAAATCTATATTGATATTTCACTACCGGAAACCGTTATTAAAAAATAAATAAATAAGAACATCTACAAGGTGGATTCAATGGACTTGATTACTTAAATGTTTTTGAACTGTGTCAATAAAGCAAAAAAAATCTATTTACAATTTTTTATCTTCATAGAATAATCGATAACAAAAAATCGATTTTTAGTCGATGAATCAAATAAATCACTACCGAAAATTCTAATACAAAAAAAAAACACCCTTCGACAGTGGCCGCCACCGTTAACAAGGCAAGCCGGTACGTGTGTTATGGTTTTAACTGTTCTACTTGGATTTTAAGACACTCTGGATTTTGTGGTGAAGAATTGCATAAGTAGTAAAGATGGAGTATAGAATAACGTGTAAATAATGCAGTTATCGACTGTGATATATTGACTCAAAAGATTCTCCTTCCCTCCAAGCGGATTAGCAGCTTTAAATTCATGAATAACAAGCGATCTTGGGTAAGCCTCTTTTTCCATTTAATGTTGACTCATCCTATCAATTCAGCTCGTACCGGATTTAAACTTGTAAGTTGAGCAGATTTAAAATCAATTCGGAAAGGATAATGGTCGACTTTATAAAGATAAGTCTATTCCTTTACTCTCCTCATCTATAATCCTCCCCCTTTCGAATTATTATCTGAGTCGTTCTTTTTAAATTACACCAAATCTGTATTGGGGATAAAAAAAGGGGGGAGGAGAAGTTGGATGAATGAAATATTAAAACATTAATACTGATTTAACATTAAATTTATTTATGTTTAATAAAATGAGACTTGGCTTGGTATCATTAATTCATATAGGAATGTGAATAGAGACAAGCCGAGCACGAGACGATTCGTTGGGAACTATTTTATTCCCTGCTTCTCTCTTCTCTGGATTGTTAGTACTCAGACGGTTCTCAGATGACTCGCTCTGTCAGTGTCGCGAACAATTTAGTGGGGTTGTCGATCAGTAATCATCACTATTCTTTCAATCCAATATAGAACAATATAAATACTTTTTCTACTATTCTGATTCACATAATTTCTTTCTTTATTCATTATAATTCATTATTATACTGTTGCCACTATTGATGAAAAAAAAATCAAAATTAAGAAGACGAAAAATTGAACTGAAAAAGATCTATTTTTTTTTATTCATTATTTCATTTTTGGGCCAACTACTAGCAAAATTATAAACAAATAGAATTAAGATAAATTTAATGAATCTTTATTATATAGTTATTTAAAATAAAATTGAAAATTTACCTTTATTATAGGTCATTTGTTCACTACAAATAACAACGCGGCAATATTACCAACATTCATCTGCTATTACATTAATTAAAATAAAATAAAGAATACGATACATATGTATGCAAGCTTGTATGCATATTTATTATTTACAAATAAACGGAAGATTGATCGAGGAGATGGATATATATGTATATATATGTATATATGATTTATGTTAAAAAGAAAGCTATACGAATGGACATGGGTAAGGAATTCCAAAATGAGGTAGCTCGAACGGCAAAGTATTTTTCAAAGGAAGCAGTTCTATTGCAAGTGATGTACAAATCGTAAGGTTAACATCTTGTATATAACATGTTAATAGATATACGAAGATTCAGATGGTCGATAATAAGGGAAAGCTTTATGGTTCTTTGCATGTCTGTATAAATAAACTTCTACCACAGTGGTTATCAATTAGTCTGGAGACTAATAAGTAATAAATTAATTAAACCATACGAGGACCACTTCCACACTTGATTTGAACGGAGTGCAGAGACAAAGTGCATTCAGTTTTTTTAAAACCTTCCAACTAATATTAAAACATTAAAAAATAATTACTCACAAAATATGTTTTGCAAAGCATTTGGCAGAGGTGGAGAACCTCAGGTATACCGTTACAACCTATCAAAGGCTTTGAATTATTTATTAAAAGGCTTTGAGTTCAGTACTTGATAAGTACTTTCATCTAAACTGATGGTTACCCGAAGAATTGATCTGACCAGGTTCAAGCTCAACCACTATCACCTAACCCACAGCAGCATCTCCTAATTAATTGAGGTTTGTTGTGACCAATCAAGTGTCGCCCTCGATTTATAAAACAATAGGTGAAGTGTTTGGCACTACCGACGTTGAAGCAATGTTTCATAATTCATAAGCCCATTATAAATAATTTAATATGTCAATAAGATTTTGTAGAATAAATTTACAAAAACTTCACTATATATCCAAAACTAATTTCCCTCAAGAGTGTTTTAACTAATATAAAAAGTACCGACAGGGTCCAAAACCGTTATTGGTTTTCCTGAATTTTACAACATTTACTGCATAAATTTTATTTTTAAAACTAATCGATAACTGTTTTGAAAGATTTTTTTTAAGATAACTTAATAAAAATGTGTCTTTGATTAAAGTATTTGTTTAATATTTCTTTTTCAAATTAAATAAAGAAGAATTGGGATTAATTGGTTCATGGATACCACTATGGTGTTAACTGTATGGTAGTTGAAGTCATCAGTACTGTTGTACTATACCTGGTATGATAACTGAGAATACATGTAAAGGGAGTCAGTCTCGCTAGGTACAGCATGAAAAATTAAAAATAAAAGTAAATTTATGACAGTTCAGCTATTAACACAATAAATTCTGGTAAAGCTGTACCGTCATAACTAATATAGCACCAACTACTGTGGTTTACAATGTATAACAGTTACCGTCAAGATAACATTTATTGTCGTGGCAGTACAGTAATACTATCAAATCTAGCATGATAAACGTCATTAGCTGTCGCGGGTGTGAAGCAACTTAAGCTAAGTGTATTAGTTATTATTTATTTTTGTTTATAAAAACCTATTTTATACAGCAAAGATATTACATTTGTTGTCTTTTGGTAGCGTATAAATGTACCCCCTGGATGGCCTTGTGGCTAGAAGGACTTTGGCCCCCACGATCAGTGTTCCTCCTTGACACAGAGTTGTCCTGTTTCTTCGACTCCCCTTCTCCATTCTTCGATACCCAACGACCAAAAGTCCTCTTCTACATCCAGCCGCCAATGATGTATACATAGACCAACAGATACAAAAAGGTTCAAGGTCCTTGATCTATATCCATATAAACATTATCTGTATTTCTATTGACCTAGGCTTAATCACCATCGGTGGTTAACATCTGTACAACACATGTAGCAAATTCTACACTATATTTCCAACTTATGATTCAGTCGGTGTTCATTATTTTGTTTCTTATGAACCATTTTATTATGATTTTACATAACATCAAATTACATTACATAAAATTAATTTACCAAAAAGTCGAGTCAAGCTATCTAGGTAATTTACTTTTCTATTTTATTTTCACTTAGATTTTCAAATTCTTCATGTTATTTATTTGTACTTGTACTTTTCAGAAATTCACTCAAACTGCCCTCTAATTCGATTTCGAGTTTGAAATTATTTTCATATATTCAAATACTCCTTATAATCCTTCGTTACATAATTCTATCGCACAAGTTATTTTATTTAAATTAATAATTTCCCATTAAGAAATCACAGCATACCTCATACGTTACAAATTTTCTTCTTGGACGTATTCTAGTCTTAAAGATAAGGGACTGCTCAGCATGTGAAAGTTTAATGAAAAAATTAATAACAATAACTGCTGCGCCTTAGTACTCGAATAGCTAATGGGGTGGGGGGGGGGGAACGCGGGTGCCAATCAGTCTGCAATCACTACTGAGAGAATGGAAGAAGGTGAAACCTTTACAGGGGCAATATTTGGCAAGAGTGAAGGCTGCTAAGAAAATAGCTGTTGACATTTGGACATGGGCAACGCTAGCAATAAGTCACTGTCATATCAGGCCTGCCAACTTATGAACCCGGCCAACAAATGTCCCTCCCTACAGGACGGATATTGCTTTTCATAGTCCGGAAAAGGGGAAGGGAGGGATTTTTTCCTCCTCCTAGATCTATAGGGATCTGTCTATCGGAAAGCGGGCCTGGGAACAAAAAGTTATGACCAAGGAGGGCCCCATCTGTCTCATAGGGTGTGTGCCGTCTCAGGGCATTTCAGACTTATTGTATCTGACCTTTGCATATAAAATGATAAAAATGGCTGCCAGTCTCCTAGCCAACATTCTAGGATTATACATGTTTTTGATAAATTTAGTAAAAATGTATTGTCTTCTAAAATACAAGGGAAAACAAGTGAAAAGTACAGTAAAAGTGAGTTAGTTTAATGCTATGCTGTTAAAAGTGGTGAGTTGCTCAGTGCGGCACACCAGTGGTAATGAAAGGGGAAAGAGCTAGGTGTGAAAGAGGAAGGTGTATTCTGACTAAGGGTTGAAAAATAATCGTAAGATTTCTGCTATTTTTTGTTAGTTTCTGTTAAACAAAATGCCTCAATCTTTTATTGCTAAATTATTCTTCCACTAGTATAAAGTTAAGTAGAATTAATATAATGTTCTAATTTTATCTGTGATTAAGAAGAAAGAATTAGTTGTTACCATCAATCTCTTTCTTAGTCAAAATTCGGAAGAATGATAAAATCGGCATAATTATTATATACATAGTCGGAGGGAAACATTTGTTCAAACTTAAGGAAACATAATGCAACATAGAATTCTTTGGGACTGGGGAATTTTTTTCCCGTTACTCAGAGGTG
This sequence comes from Halyomorpha halys, assembly GCF_000696795.3. Lineage (NCBI taxonomy): Eukaryota > Metazoa > Arthropoda > Insecta > Hemiptera > Pentatomidae > Halyomorpha > Halyomorpha halys. The sequence continues at coordinate 1,223,326 of NW_027107578.1, read as the reverse complement.
TCGCATAACAAGTCCAGCATAATAAGTCCTGGATCGATTTTGAATTGAACGCTTTTTAAAATATTACTGTTTCGTTTAAAAACTAAAAGGCAAATAAGCATTACAAAAGTTACCTAGTGGTTAGTAGTTAAGCTAGTGAGCAAGATTCTACATCCACCTGGACCCAGAATAATATTTAGAATCTTTTTGTTGTAGAAAATTTCCACCAACATGTGTTAGAAGATTTCCAAAAAGCTGTTCCCTGGCAAGGGAAAGCAGAGATGGGAAAATCATGGAAAGTTAGATATCCAACCATTCAATACAATCATCCCCCTACCTTCAAGTTTACTTCCTTTTTTCTTCCTTATGTCTGAACAAATCATCTGCAACAATTTCTTCAATATTTTATGGACCCGTGAATCAAATTTATTAATATATCTAACTAAAAATGTTTTTCTTAGGTAACTCCCTGAAACTCTGTAACTTATTCCATAGAAGCATTATCTTTCATCTCAATTCCAATTAAATTTCTTCACAATTCTATTCAGCTCACTTATACTAAAAATAAGTTCTAGTGTTGTTTCAAAAGTGATTTTGATGCCTAGCCTTAATTTGAAGGTGTTGATCTTCAAACAATTTTATTATATTATAATAATAATATAAATAATACACTTATATTATTAAGTAAATATTTGTTCAAAGTGCTCTTGAGTAAGGTGAAGAAAATGTGACCTTGTTTCTTCAACTATCGAGTAAGAGACGTATAAAGGGGAAGGTAAATTAGAAGGGATTAAAAAAAAAAATTAACTTAGAAAGTTATATAAAAACAGTGACACAGTTATTAATACTACTCCTTTAAAAATTGTTATCTTTTTGTAAAAAAAACAATATAATTTAGTTGAATAATTAAAAATAAAAAATTCTATAGATTAGAATATTTGAATAATATATAATATTATTCGAATCTTATCAGAAATAGTAAATATTAAGAAAGGATCACAAAGGTTGTTTGTAATGTAGGATTAATAAATAAATTCTGTAATTAAATTATATTAAAGAAAACTTTGTTGGACACTGTCTTTTAAATCTAATGTGGTTTACTGGACAACCATCCATCTTGGTCAACACTGAACAGGGATTCGCTGGAAATTAGGTTTTCCCAAGCTCAAACACGGACATCTTTATCCTGTTAGCCAGTAGTTTAAAATTTATATTATTTTTTTTTTACCTTTTCCTTTTTTAATATTTATTTATTGCCAGATTGGCTGGGGGAAGAGGGGTGAGGTGTAATTAACAGGCAACCACTTGAAATATTAATTTTTGATAGGTATTTATTATTTTTTAAAAGGTGGCTGGTCATAGCAATGAAGTTTTTAAAAAAAACATTTTTATCAATTTATTCTTTTGTGGAGAAATATCGTAATCATTAAATCATTAAAATGCTTTTCCTTCATCCAGAAGCCATAGGAGATAATTAAACAAAATTAAAATGAAAAATAATGTTCATAATAAGAGGAGAAGGAATTATTAACAATATTTTATTCCTTTAATTTAGGAATTTATTTTGTGAATATAAACACAATGAACGTACCTAATTTTAACGATAAAAAATCAATAACCAAAACTTTTAATATAATGGTATATGTATTTTTTTCTCTAGAGAAATTACTCATTAATGACTTTTTACATTATTTAAAAAATTCGAACAACTTTTTGGGGATCTCAAAGATTATCTAGCTCATTGACCTACAATAAATGAATTATGTACAAATGACAGCTTTAAAATTAAACACCAAATTTAAAATTAATTATAAGTTATTAATATAAAATTTACATTTTCTACAGACAATTCTATAATTATAAAACTTACAATTGTAAATATAAATATAAATTTTTTTTTCTTTTTTTTTTTAATTTTTAGGTATCTAATTATTTTTAAATGGTATTTCAATAGCAGCTCGTTTTTTTTTATGATGTTCGTCAGTTCTCTGCGTATTATTCTAGTGCACTGTTTCCAATGTTTTTGAATTAGAAATTCGGGTAATCCTTTCTATGTTATATGTTTACTCTTATTTAACTCTTTACTGATTCTTTTTAAAATCCATTTTATTAATGATGTACCCCCCCCCCATAATGGTGGCTAATAAGCTCTATATCAGTTTTAATTCGCCGCATCTTTAACATTTTTTTTAATAGATCCAGGTATTCTTTATTTATTTGTTTTCATCCCCAAACTTAATTAAACTTTTTCTCTTCACCAATATTAACTTCATGAAATTTATAGCAGAAATTCTGTGACATTTTTAACATTCCATATTCAATCAAATGTTAAATAAAGTAATTAAATGACATTAAAGCGAAATTTAAAAGTTAGTTTTTTTTTCATCACCTAATGTTTATCTTTTCTTTTCTTTTTTTTTCTTACCTCCTGGAACAAGAAATAGGCATTTTACAAATATATATATATATACATATATACATATACCGGCTATTTCATTATCTTGTTTTGCCGTGATGACATTATAAGAATGGTTGCCGGTTCCGTTGAAGGCGGTGTCAACAGTGATGGCATATGTTTGCCTGGATGCTCACTAGGAATAGGGAGAAGCTATTCCTGTTGGTGGTGTTGAAGTGATGACTTCAGGCTGCAGAGCCAGAAGTCCCTATCAAGGCATAGAGGGTTGGCACAGGCGTTCAGCCCATCAAAGGATTTGATGTGCCTACGGCCTATGAATTCCGGCACAGACGGGAGTTGGAGCTCCTCACATATTACTCTGTTCCTGGCCCGCTGGAGTGAAGTTCCTCTGACTATGCGCATCAGGAAGGAGTTCTGGAAACTGCAGTTTGGAGAGGTGTCGCATGAGAGGTGCACCATGGAGCAGCGTCGGACGAATGATGGCCTTGTATATCTTGAGTTTCAGACGTAGCGCGATTTGTAGTGAAGTAAGCAAGTGGTAGAGCCTATGCGACTTCTATCGGGTCAGCTTCAGCCTCTCCCTGGCGTGGCTGGAGAAGGTGAGGTGCCTGTCGAGAGTCACCCCCAGGTAGAGGATGTTGTTGGAGATGTTCCGATCCTCGCCATTGACGACAAACCGCTGGGGTAGACCTGCTCTTCTTGCCTTTCTGGAATGACATTATCATGGCATCCGTCTTAGCTGGATTAACTCTGATGCCATCCTTCTTGAGAGCAGCTACAATGGTGGCAGAAACGACTTGTGCATGGTGGAGAGCCAGCTCAGCCCTCATGCTGGAGGCGTAGACTCCAATGTCGTCGGCATAGGCTGCTATCATTGCGTACGAGATCCGCATGGACGAGTTGAAGATCTTCAACAGGAAGGCTTTGCCCTTCCCGGGAAGCATCTTCGATAGGACGCTTGGGATGTCGTCTAGTCCAGAATATTTTTTTCCCTTGGTGCAACGCAGTACCGACTCCAGACGGCCAAAGGTGTAGAATATAGGCTTCTCGACGGGGCTCGGTGGTCTTCCCGGTGGAGGAGCACTAGTCGTCCGCTGAGCATCACCAGCTGCATAGCTTGATCCAGCCTGCTCCCCAGACGTCATGTTTATCCAAAAACTAAGTTGTTTTATATTGACTTCTGCCAAATCACTTCAATTTCATTTACTGGGAATAACCTTGAAGCAATAAATATTTTTTATATTTAAGAAAATCAAATCAGCTTATCATACCAGTTATTATTAGTTATGAAAGATAGATGTTATAATCCGCTCTAGCTCATTTATATGTTCAAGTCATGTAAGATCATAAAAATTGTAAGATTCAGTAAAAATCGTAATGGATAGATTAAATACTAATTTTATTATATTTACAAAAACTAACAATAGACCAGTGCATATTGTTTCACAGGGACTCTAATTGCCTTCGAAAATCAATACGATTAATAGCATTGTAATTTAACCGCATAGTTGCTTAATTAATTGTTGATTAAACTTTATTTATTTAAACATATATACATTGGAGTCAAAATATTCTGTTATATTGCCCTAACATTACAATAGATCAATTTAAACGGATTTCTCTCTTAGAATATAAGTATACTTAAAAAAAAATTAAATCAATACTGCTGCAACCCACAAAGGGTCAGGGGTACAGTACTTTGTAGGGAAGTACTGTTGCTAGGCCAACAGTTATGCAAGGAAGTGATTTGGTTAGAATCACGCTTGCCTGCCAGGTATTTATCCAATTAAGGGTATACACTTACTGTGTAAGCCCAAAGGGCTGCCGAATCCACAGGGCTGGCTCACGGCTACAGTGAAACAGAAAATAGTTATCTGCTACAGCTGGATTTGAACCCGGTTCCTTAGAGTTAATATCACAGTGCCTTCCACAGAGCCACCAACTCCCACCTAAGTATGCCAAACGTTTTATGAAAACCATGTCCCAATAGCTCCCAGATATAACTATGTCCTAACTTAAGACAACTTACTATACCAAACATCTATAAATATCCTTAACAAAGCGAAAACAGTTCTGTAGCTTGTAAGTATAAAACATAACATTTCCTTACAGCACAAGAATCCCAAGCATAAAAACTCCTCCATAAAACATACGTCTGTGGATAATCAATAAAAATATAGCTCTTAAACGGCAAATCCAAGAATAAAAATGTTATCGTATAACAAATTAAACAGCAATTAATTATATATTGAATACTTACAATAACTGACAAAATTTAGTCTACAAGTATATCGCAAACCATAAGCCTTCATTCTCCAAAAAACGAAACTTTTTTCAATATTTACCAAAAACTGAGACTCTATCTATGTCGCTAAAATTAACATAGACAATACGTTTCTAGCAGCTGATTAGTTTGATGAAGGAATGAATTGCGAAATGTTAGGTCTTCGTTTTGATTTTTTACCTATAAATCCGAAAAGGTGGTTCCTAACCAAACTTTATGATGCATATAATTAAAAGAAATTAAATTCGGCATTAAATGATTACCATAACGTAATAAATCCATCAAGTGACATGGTCATAAGCCACCTACTCTGGTCATGTATGGATTTCACATTCATTAGTCTACAAGAGAGCATTTGAACAGACTTTTCTCACCCTAAATTCTACTTATTGTTTTTAAAAAAATCTTCTAACTCCCATACAATTTATCTAGAAGATAATCATCTATACCTCTAGGAAAAGTAAGAACAGGTAAATAAAAATTTACAATAATCCTAAATCGGTAGTATATTGTTATAGGATACTACACATCTGAAGTACAAATATTTAAAGGAGTAGAAGCACTAATTTTAACTGGCTCGTGAATGCAGCGGTGCCGGTTCGTATACAGCCTGGAAGGTCAACTATTATTTCTGTAGCGGTCCCACAAAACGAAAACTGACCCTCCTCCGTAGAATAGAATAGAGCTATTAGAATAGGTCGGTACCCTGAAGGGGATCATAAAAAAAAAAAAATGTAGCATTCTAAAACAAGCATGAACTAAAAGTCCATTTTTTTACCTCCTTTTTTTTACTATAACAGTTATTGTATCAGATTATCTCAGAAAAAAACTTATTTAACCGCAAATGATTCTTCCACGAAAATCTAGATCAAGACTCTCAAATAAGAGAAAAAAAATTTAAAACGTAATAATTGACTTTAATAGTTTTGGAAAGTAACACCTTGAATAAACTATTAACTTTCACATGTTTTGAAGTGCCAAAAAAAAACTTGAATTAGCATCAGGGCTGTCTTTAATCATGTGGAAGCCCAGAGCAATTTTAGATATGAGGATTTCATCCTAAACAACAATACATCCAGATTAGAAATGGAAGCCTTCAAATTATTTTATGAACATATTTAGATTATAAACAATGCGTTTGTTAAAATTAATATTTTGCTTAAAAATTAATAAATAAATAAATATTAATTAAAAAAACAAAGTGACATTTACAAGAGATAGCTTGGTTGAGTAATTCTTGACTCTTGATAGGAAAAATCTGACGTAATTTATTTGAGTTTTTTTTTATTATTTATGATATACAGCTAAATCTTTCTTTATTAAATCATACTTCTCAGTCTAATAGTGATTCGTCTTACTTTATTGATCACAGATAGGAGTTTTCAGTAGGATTCCTTTTAAAAAAAAATTTTATCACTATATAAATTCAAATTTTGGAGTTTATTGTAAGTATGAAAAACAAAATATAATTTTAATTTTAGTAAAATTATAAGGAGCTGAGAATTTATTTCATCAACGCGGACATCGGCAGAAAACAAATATCCTCCGAAAATCAAGCCGAAAATTTAAGATCTACATGAATATTTGTATTTAAATGTTTAAAAAAAAACCGTTTTAACAAAATCAAAAACATATTTTCTACAATAAAAACGTTTTTGGTCTACTTTACTTGAACTGACTTTTTGGATTTTGTAATTTTTTAAATATTTAAAATGATCAACAATCTTTTATTTTAATATTACGTGAAAAAAAACAAATTGATTGGTGTATAATAGCTATCGGAAGTATGCAGAGAAAAATCTTATGGTAACCCTCAAACACTTGTGTTATATTTTTTGACCTAGTACAAAAAAATAAATAAATAAATAAAAATTATTAAAATCGATAAACCCACGTTCATAGCCTCTATTCGAGTGGAATTAAAAATCCTCGTCTATAGCTTACTGTTTCGGGCATTGATCACCATATCTAATCTCTCCAGTATGAAATTTACATTATCAAGCACACGATAGTTTGTAAGTATGATTATTGAATTAAATATAAGATAATTAGGAATCATTTTAATTAAAAAATCCTAATAAAGCAGATATTGTTTAAAATAGCCATAACTTGCATTCTGTTCATTTATCAATATATCTATTTACACACTGGACCAGTTTCAATATTGACCAAATTATGCTTCTATTTAAACCCAACAACAAATTCAATGTTTACATTTATAGAAAACAACATTCTATTCCAATTCATTATTCCATATTTAAAAAATTTAATATCATAATTTCCTAGCACTATACATTTATTTTATATTCTATTTACTTCATTTTTTTTAATATACTGATTACTTAAGTATTTTTTTCGTTCCATTCATTAAAATAAATTATTATATCATACATAAATGATAAGTGAAATGTATTATATATGCTTTTACTGAGTCCCCTCCCTTTGATTGCCTTGTTGCATTATAAGGTGATGATATCAGTCTAGCTAAGGTGGTATTGTCTAGCTACAGCCAAAGGCTACGCCATGGAATTAATGGCACGTGAAGGGACCGTTCCGCTGGTTAGGTGATTACCTAAGTATGCATAGTGAATATCTGTAAAGAAAGTTGTTTTGATGCCTGTTCAGCGAGACGAGGGAAGTTGGCTAGACATCGTTTACTGAAGCACACAATAACAGCAGTAACCATCCCCCTCTCTCCTCAAGCAGCAGGTAGACAATGAGAACTTTTATGACCTTTTTTATTCCCTTGGAATTATACAGCCTCTTCTCCGTTTAATCCTCGAACACAACAGACGACTTGTAAGACAAAGGTCGTCCGCCAAGATTGCAACATTAAACTGATTATCAGAAAGTTATTCATAACTTGAACCCAGATTTGTGCTTTTAAAGTAATTAATTTTATGCGTAGATAATTAATAGCAATTCAAATAATCATAAAATATATCTATCTACTAATTGAAAAGCGGTAACTTTTTCATCATATTTGTTTTTTTTAATAAATCCTTTACGTCAAAAAATTTTCCAATTTTAACTCATTACTTAAGTTAACCCACCAACATTCCGAACACTGCATTCAGTTTATGTATTCTGGGAAACATCAAAACAATACATGAATATCTGGAGAGTAATGAGCTCTGCAATATATACAACAGGACGAACCAAATTCATGGGACATCTTTATCCAAACCGTATTTATTATTTATGCGGAGATGATGGTGGGGGGTGCAGTCAGAGAAGAACACAAATAAGTACAAACTTATTTATCAATGCCAACGTTTCGGCCAGAATTTCCAGCCTTCATCAGCGTTGTTTGAAAAAGTTAACATTTTGACCATAACATTATTAAACGTTCTTTATTAAATTGGCTATTTTACATCTTTTTCAACCGGCTCTAACGTCCAAACGTAAAATTTTGTTGATCTAGAATTTAAGGATGTTGAAGTAACTTTTGAACATTGTAAAGTCCTATACCTTGCATAGAAGTGTAACTGCTTTGAGATGTGCTCAACGCTTAATGATTTTTAGAAAAAGTAAGTTGAGCTGTTGAAGGAGTAAGTGGAATCATTCTCAAGAAGTATTTGTTGCTCCTCTAAAAATTTGACGATAAGTTATTATTATACGTTTTTATTCAATTAAATTGGACAAAGCATTTTTTTTTTTACATCTAAATTACAATTAATTTTCTTGACAATTCTATGCAGCCCACTCTTACTAAAAATAAGCACTAGCATGATCAAAAGTCGACGCCTGGCGTTGAGCTGGAGGCGTTGTCTTCAAAAAATTACGCAAACTTTTATTATTAATTAAATATTTGTCCGGATTTCTAAAACACCGAGGGTGTTATTGCTTATATGGTGTGCACATCTAGAAGAAATCGCTTTGCACTTGGCTCTTAAACCATTAATAAAAGTAAAAGTTTTGAACCAAGAGTAAAAGTCTTAAACCATGAGTAAAAGTTTTGATGAAAGGGTTTTTTTATTTCTGGAACTTATCAGTTAGGTTAGGCGATATCGGATGACACACAGAAGAAATGATGGACGCAGTTCTTATTACTCGGTTCCAATCATTTCTTCAAAATAGTATAGATACTTGAAGGGTAGCTAATAGTTGAAAATTCAAGATTCTCGTGGCTTCACTATGCAGAAGTTTATAGCTATTTGTGCTTGCAAGTGGACACGGAAGTTTTATATTCCGTGTACACCCGAATACAAACATTTTCCAACTTAATTTTATAAAAAAGATGAAAAATTGGTGTAATCATGCAAGTATCAAGTAGTGATCCTCGTAGTAAGTCTCATCTCAAAGCGTTGATCAAAAGTTCGAAATCCTTTGCAACATTCTTGAATCATAGATCAAAGAAGTTTTGTTTTGATCTATTAATGAATTATTTCCATACTAATATATAATTGGACTGTATTGAAATTTGTTTTCTTCCAATAAAGATATTGAATAAAATGTGCTTAATTTCAAGAAATCATTTTCTAAAATTCAACACTGTAAAAATTCTTAAAACAATCGAGAATATGGTTTAGGTAGATATGTTCTGTGACTCGTCGCTGTGAATCGCTCAACACCTTGTAGTGTAATAATCCTTTTTTTTATTTTCATGCAATGTTTTGTGTATTTACCAGATAATACCAACTGTGTCCAGTGTTTAAAGTGTCGGAAATCTTACCAAAAATTCTTGTTGATAGTTCAGGAGATGAATGAATTTTGAACAAATGGAGGAATTCATCTGATTAAAAAAATAGTCAACAAAAATGATGAAAATTGGTTATTTCACGACACATAGGCTTCTTATAGGACACAAAGAGCCAATGTAGATCTGAAACTTGGTTAGTAACTATTTTTTGAGTGTTTGTTAAGTAGGTTGTGAGCATTTGTGAAACTTGGCTTATAGTCTTTTTTTTATTTTATGTTTACATTTGGGTAAGTCGGCAGACGTTTATCACACTCGTGTCGTATTACATTTTGGATTGTTTTTCTTTAATTGATTTGGTGTATTTATTTTCACTATATTCGTTGCTTTTCTTAATAAGTGTCATAGAGGGCACAGTATTCACGTCTCATTGTCAAGTGAACCTCCAAGGTAAAATAGTTACTGCAGTGAATGAGATGCAATAAAAGTTACTCGACTCGTAGGAAAAGAAACTTCCAGGTCAAAGAAAGGTTTAAATTGCTGCCTACGAGATCAACCCTTGTCAAAATATTTCCTTGCCTGTCTTATGTATTATACTTTTTTTTCTCAAAGCCCGGCTTTATCCATTCAGAACACTGAAAGCTAATTAGGTAGAATGAAAACTCTCAGTGATTGGTTGAGAATCGCTCGATAATTGCCATTGGTGCATCAGTTTAGGATTATATTTTACCGCAATTAGTTTATGAATATATTGCAGAATATAAAGTTTTCCGATACGCAGCATTAGCAATGGAAATGAGAACAGACGTCACTGGGAACACTCATATTAATCTGAAACGGTAAAGTTAAATGTGCAAAAACATCACGAAATAATAAATATAAAATCAGAAACACCATTATCTATATCAACTGTATTACTACAATTTTACTGAATTACTTTATTATAAAGTAGCTAATAATTATAAATTTATGTTATCACAGTAAATCTTCATGACTGTATCTTACAGCTATATTTAATGCTTTTAGATACTGCACCTAATATACCTATTGATCCAATTTGAATTCCTAATTAATAAACACAATTGAATCATTTATACACTAAGTATTTTTAATTTTATTATTATAGAATAAAGTGTTTGAAATTAAAATTGATTTTTATTTTTTTTTTAATTATAATATTCACCACATAAAAGTAATCAAACTGTAATATGCTCTAATATATCAGTTCTGATTAGAATAAATAAACATTATTTAATTTTTCATTTAATAAAATTTATTTATTAAGATTTTTTCAGTTATTAGAGAAAAGAGGAGTAGTTGTTAATATTTATAATGAGGTCTTTATATTAAAAAGTTTCGAAGCTTAAATATTTGTAAAGAATATAATCTAGAAGTGTTTGAGAGGTGAGTTAAGAAATTAAGGGTTTGAAATTTATGGAGGATTTTCAACAGGTTAAAAGAAAAAGATAAGATAAATTAAAGAATAATTAAAATTATATATAAAAAATAACTTGGCAATATGTATTATTTTGTATGCTAACGTTAAATGTGTATTAATTAAATGTCTTTCAATTTCTTAATTTTAGTATTGAAACGTAGTATCCTAGCTTAAACTAAACTTCACTATATATATCTAAATTTAATTACTCAGAAATATCTCTGGAATTATTTTTTTCTGTTTAAATAAAACTTTAAAAAATAATTAATACAAAAAGTCAGTAGTGAGAGGATCAGTACAATCGCTTTTTTACTTATCAATATTAAAATATGCATATATAAAAAAAATATATATATATAAAAAATGCAAGTAATTATATAGAAGGTTATTTTTAAATGAAATATTTATTATATCAATAAATAAATTTTACAATCGTTATACCTAAGAAAAAAAATGGAAAATTTTAGGATTACTGTGTTTAATTTTCAGGATCATTGCGGGGTGGTCTTTAGGAGAAAAGCTCTGGACGGCGAATGGCTAACAGACGTATGGTTTAATTTTATATTGGGTTTTTGGATCCATCACATCTTGAAAAATGAAACCTGAAATTTGAAGGGAGAGTTAAGTATAGTTTTTTTTTTTTTTTTTTGGATAGGCGGGATCGACAAAGACGCAGAAGAGCAGTGTTACTATTTAAATTTTGAGGAAAGTTGTAAAATAGTTTTATTAAATAAACATTATAATATTCCCATAAGTTTTGAATATTTGAAAACTCCAAGTTTGACTTACACCACTTTTGCACTCATCATCTCATCTGGCCGAATCGTATCAGACATTAAATAAATAATCTTGCAAACAAATAATAATTAAATCTGGAAAAACTTCAATAGGGAGCGGGTGTGGAGAGTTTGCCAAGATTTTGAAAGCATTGATCAAGAAGCGAAAATATGTTGATATCTATATACTAAAACTTATGACAAGGTATTAACTTATATTGTCAACAACGTAAAGGTTAATATCGATACATAGGGTACTAAATTAGTTCATCCTTGGAATGTAGCCATACTAAAGTAAATCAACTAAGACTTACGTCTTGTTCCAAAAACCGATGTTTCGAAGAAAAGAGTTCGACGAAATGACAAATGAAGAAGGGCTTTCGGAAGGAGTATAATTTAAGAATAAAAGCTCTAAAGCCTGCCTTCAACATCGCGAGAGGGGAAGGAGGATTCGGTATTGACAGCTTTATTATTTTCTTGCTCTGACGTCATCTGTCTGTAGATTTTACCGACCAGGGGAAGAGGTTTAGTGATGTTCCGATACCACAATCGATACTGTATCGTCATCATGAAGGATAAAATAGGGAAAATGTTATAAAAAAAAAAAATGTAATGTATAAAATAAATAGCTCAAAACCTGAGTAGGATGAAAATAACAGGGTTATGCGTAAGCCTATTCTTTTCCTAAGCAAACGTGAAGCCAAAAAAGTCACGCCCATGGAATTGAGGTTTACGTTGAAGTTGATAGGAATGTCTGCCATTTATATCTTATCTAAAATTATAGGCACTCAGTGGTTGGTTTGTATTCTTAATTTTCTTGCCAGCTTACTCTCGCCATCATACTCCTTCTTCCAAGGAAAATGATTGGTAAAATTAAACAAAAAAAATGTACAACAGCAGATATACTCTTATGAAAAATAATAGTTATGAATTTAAAGATACTATGATGTTTGAAAATGATGTGATGACAAAATATAAGATT
>NW_027107578.1:1188494-1210746 GCF_000696795.3 Halyomorpha halys | reverse complement strand
AAATAAATTTAAAAAATGAATATAAATGATGCAGACATAAGAAATAAATTAAAATTACTATAGTTTCTAATTAATCAAACATATTATGGAAAAGGGAATTACGTTAACTTGGTAAAGCAAACTCCTCAATACGGATTGTTGTACACAGTACCAAATTTTATTACAGCTACATAGCAAGAATCAGTTGAGTATCTAATATAACAGGGTAAGGAAGCTCAGAAAACTTCAAGAGAGTTTTGGAATGTTCTACCCGATATTATTTAATAACCCTGTCCGTACTGAAACCGGATTAAGGAAGAAATCAGAAAGATGTAGGAAATTCGTTAGCAATAAAGATACCTCGCTATTCCTGGAATCGAAAAAAAAAAATGACATAACATTATAACCCTTGGTATGGAAAGGTTCTCATTAAAATCGGATTTTCCTTATTTCTCCGATTGTACTGCTCAATTGAGACTTTTTAGGAAATTCGCAATCAGCTTTAGTGCCAATCAAGTATACTTTGGACTCCAGGCCTTAATATGCATAGCCTCATTGAAATAATATTACAGACTCTAAGTACAAAATTTTCAAGTACCTATAATAATAGGAGTAGAAGATACATAAATAAACAAGACTTATTTGTGCCGACGTTTCAACCTGAATTTCAGATCTTTGATCGGAGCTAAAGGACAAAACGAGATAACAACATTAATTCAGAGAAACATAAAAATAAAATAATAATAAACACACATAGAAATATACACAACAATAAATTAAGTAAATAGTAGTTAATACGTAATATAGAAGATAAAATATAATATTGCAAAGGTAAGATTTAAACAAAATAAATGATTTAAAAAAATTATTTATTTTAAGCGAATCTTCCTCAAACAATATTATTTTTTATCTTATAAGTACTATCTACTTATTTTATTGTCATTTATATTTACATGTTTGTTATTATTTCATTTTTATTTTTCACTGAATTCTAAAAATAAAAATTTCGCACTCCCGACTATCTTTATCCTCTCCTCATATCAATCTATAATCACTATTAACAATTATTAACTATTAGCATTAACTATTACCATTAGGTTTATTTTAAATAATTAAGCATCTCTCATTGTATAAAAGAAAATAGGAATAAAAATGTCTAACTCTAGACTATGAAACAATCTCATAATTTACTGAAAGAAAAAAGAAAGAGAAATACGTATTTTGCAATGTAGAAAATATTCCAGGAATAGGAATAAATGCTAGAAAAAAGAGTTGAAATCTAACCGTTAGAAGTTATTGTATTTTCTTCGCATTCAAACAAGAGTTTCTTGAATTACATAGGATTCAAAGTATCGATAGTTAGTCATATATCGATTAATAAAATATTCAGAATATTTGATCATTTGAAAAAGTAATGGCACTACCCATACTCTCTTGTTAGTAAGAGGAATTATAAAAAATAATAATAAAATAACTAAGAACTTTCAAATAGCCTTCATTCCAATTAATAATAATAGAGCTTTTAAATTTAATTTTCTAAGAAGGTTTTTTTTTATTTTGTATTTCTAATATTTTATTTTAAGGTTTTGGACAATTTTATCATCTCCCTCTCCCCCCCCTCTTCTGAACTATCTTATTATAGGTTTCAGGTCCGTTGTCCTAATTTATAAAAAGTTACATATGGATTTTTTAACCATTAATTTCCAGGTTCTTGTTTGTCATTATCATAAAATATTGCGATGAGTTTTTTAAAAACATCCTGTGAAATGTAACTGTTCATCAAATTAGAAAAACAGAAATAATACGCATAAACGCATAGTATGAATAGAGGATAGAGAGGGTTGGGGGAGGGGGAAAGAAACCATGAAATGTCGTCAACAGAAAGTAAAATCATAAAAATAATATCAAAAATAAAAATTGCCATTTAATTTACTGTCAAATCAGAAAATATCGATATACAAGTAAGTATTTGATATAAACGCGGCACGAAATGGAACCTATGTGACCCAGATTTGTTTAAATATAAAGGGAACTGGAAAAGTGTGGTAACTGGGGCATCGTGTTACTTAGGACCTCGTAAAGGATAAGAAGCTGGGATCCTGATCTCCTCCTACTCTCTATTACCAGTGAATACGTTTTTACATCCTTAGTAACGGGAGTCTCTTCTGTTTTCCTTTATATCCAGGGCTTAGAACTTCGGTAAATAAAAAAAAAACGGATTATCCCTCTCAGATATCCTTCAGTAACTTGAAATTGCAAATCCCATATGAAGACAGATATATTTATTTTTATAATATATATTTACCGATAAGTACGTACTTATATTATTTCCAATGTTACATAACTTTACTATCTAAAGCAAAAAAAAGTTAATACTAATAAATTAGAATGTTCTAATTTATTAATATAAACGAGTAACTTTCTATCAAAAATTAATATAACCACTTATAAAAAATATAAATTTTATGATAAATAAATATTTTACACTGGACACCATTGGTTTTACTTAAAAATTTAAATTTTACCATATCCATCCCTTAGGTATTACTAATCCAGATTTTTAATAGACATGAGATTTATCAACAGGACATGCTCCAATAATAATTTTGAATTATAGCTTTCAAGAAAATGGACATATTTACTTCATATATTTTGAAGATTTATATGTAGATAAATAATACGTAAATATACAGATTGTAATTATCTTCATTTTGGTATTCTTTAATAATATTATATTAATGGGAGAAAGTATATTATCTGGTTTTTTTTTTATTTATATAAGATAAAAGAAGCAAATGTAGAAAAATTAATTAAAATGAAGTAAATGTAAAAATATTTTCAGTTAAATGTTTTTATAAATTTTACATCTCATACACAGAAAAGAGAGAGCTAAAAATACTGCTCATTAGGCTTGTAAAAATAAAGGACCTGTTAAAAAAAAAAAAAACCTGTTTCATTAACTCTAAAAATTACTGGACTAAGCTTTTAGTGCACCAAATAAGATATAAAAATGAAGTTTAATGAATCTTGGTGATATTAAACAAATACCAATTAAATAGAACACAAACTGTCGCAGTTTCAAAATAGAAGGCATTCTGTGTAAACTTCACATAGGGCACTGAGTGTTTCTCACAGCAATCTTTTAAAAGATCTCGAGGTCTCACCAGAGAACACTAACAAAACTTCGAAACTTTTTTGTATGCCTTTTTGGAATCCCCGATATTGTCCTTAATCCAATGGAACGTGTTATTGAAGAGTGATCATGAAGAGGTATTATAAGATGTCGAAGGCCCTGTAGTGAGTCTGCTGGAGTTTTAAAAATTACATTTAAATATTATTACATGTTCCTTACGTAACCGATCTAGCCCTAACCCGATTTCATTCCTTCCATTATGAACTCCCTAACCAACCAAACCCACTAGTTTCTAACCTTGCATCCTCTTCAATTCCTGGCAATCCTCCGAGGCGCCTGAAAAGAAGATGGCCTTGGACCTTATATAGTAAAATGTTTGTAGAATTCTACTAATGGGTAGTTTCTCTGCATGCTATATAATATCATTATGATCTTACTTCAAATTTGCTTGTTGTATTTTATATACAATTGTAAATGTCAATAAATGAAAAAAAAATATTACAGAATCTAAATTTGTAATGTTGCTAATGACTCTTTTCGGGTTATTAAGAAGATAAATAAATGATATTATTGTTTATAAATTATTGAGGGCGTCAAGTCCAATATTCATCAACGACCGTGTTTAATATTATATTTTCCCAGATATTCTGATTCATCTCCTAGACATTTCATTTTTTTCTTCTTTTTTTTTACCTTTTTTTCTTTTATCTTTTTGTAGGGGAGAGGGGAGGAATTCCTGACAGTCTCCTTGATCCGTTGGAATTTGTTAATGAAGATCAGTCCTGAACAAATACTTTAAGACGTAGAAAGCTACTTTAGTCAGATTTCTGCTGGAGTTTTGAAAAATACATTTATAATAATATTGCAAAATATAAACTTTTCATTTTTCAATTTACCCTTTTCGAGCTAATAAGTTATTAAATGATTTATGTTGCTGTTGGTTGTAGGACCTAAGGGAGAAAAACCGAATAGTCATCAAAGGCCATGTTTCATATTTTATTTTCCCAAATATTCGAATTTATCCCTTAGACATTTCATATTAATTTTTTTTTATTATTGTTTTTTTTAAATTCCATACATAGTTTCCAACCAATTTTCATTTATTTGTTTTCACTCTCTGTCTGATTTCCACCTCTTCACGCCTCACTATTACTAAAATTACTATAATTTGAAATAAACCCAGAACGTTTACGTCTAACATTATTAATTATTGGTGCTGTATTTTCATTTATTAAACTATAACTTACCTTCCGAACTACCTCAAAATAATTATTTAAAAAATTACCTTTGTTATTTTTATTACCCTATAAGTACGGGGCAATTACTGACCAAGCAGAATAAGAGTCGCCCTATAACACGAAGACAAGGCTACCTGAGTAAAGTTTTTATATTGATTTATTGCAATAAAAAGGTTTAGGACCCACCTTTACGAGGCCGAGCTTTGATAGGAACTGGTGGAGAGGGAGTGAGTGAGTGAGAGAGGGTGAGTGGAGGGAGATGTTTCAGGATGACCGCCCTTTAGCTCGGGCCACATAAAACAGACAGCCATTACTGAGGGCCGTTAAAAATATCGCTAGCTCTCCAAAGGCCGGGATCGAAATAAATTAAATTTATCTCCAGGAAGGAACAACACAGTCTATAACTCCTTGCAACCAGGCTTAAATTAAAATATATTTAAAATAAAAAAAAGAATGTTTTTCATATCCGGGTCATTACAAATTGAAGCAAACGGTTTGTCATGGTTACAGATCGGATTTTTCTTTTATAAAAAACAAAAAAAAAACGTGCTGCAAAAACCCAAAACGTGCATAAAACACTCAAATCCTGCTTTGATCCCTTTTATTATATAATTGAGAATATTAATTCATAGAAAGCTTACCTAATCAAAAACCTAAAATTTAGCCCATAGTAACTGACTTATTGACTTCTATTCAAAATCTACTACTACAAAAATACTCCATGTATAGTATTTTTTAGAAAATAGAGTTCCAATTTTCATTCATTTTGGTAAGCAAAAACTTCAGAAACCAAATAGTGTTCCTTTTCGTTTTAGAACATACTGATCAAAACGAATAGCCCTATATATAGTCTAATATAGCCCTTTATAATAGTTTAGGCCAGGAGTTTTCAACCTTTTGCTACCTGTGGATACATTTATACTTGTAGTTCATGTACAAGGTTCGAGCAACAACATAATTTTATTGAATTTGTATTAATTTTTTTTGTTAATAATATTTATAAAACACACTATAAAAAGTATAATTACTCAGTACATATTGTTCTAATCATAAAATATACAGCACGAAGTATACAATAAGTTCAATGCACCGTCATCAAAATGTCAACAAATTATAACAAAAAAAATTTTTTGTTGAAATTAAACCAATAAAATAAAATATATTAATCAATAAAATTAAAAGATAATATGCTATGAAATAAACTATGATTGATTTATAATAGAACATTTTAATATATGTAGTTATAACAAGTAACTGAGAGACATTTAAAAAAAAATAAACATGTTACATAAAAAATGTCAATCTGCAGTATGTCACGTAAAATAATAATGATGAAATAAAAATACAAAAATTTCGCTTATATTTTCAATTAAATATGAAACATTTTATTGAAAATATTCTTTTATACAATGTTTTCTACAGCAGGTAAAATATTTTCCATGGTGATCGCTGGTACAGGTAAGATTATGCGGCCATAGGGTTGATGACTTCTGGTTTAGGCAACGTTGGAAAATAGGGGAAAGTTTCGTTGTAGTCATAAATTTGGCACCACCAGTTATTTTCGGGTCGCTGAACTAATATCTATGGTTTTCTGACAGATATTTTTTCTGGAAACCTTGTTTTTTTTCTATTTCAAAATTCAAAATAATGTTCCTTTTTCTGAGATCTATTTTTCAGCTTTTTTGTATATATGTCAAAAACTATTTAGTTTTTTTTCGAAAAAATATTACGATATAAATGAATCCAAGAAAAGTTATTTTAGATATTATGTACGTAAGATTTTTCTCTAGCATCAACGTGCGATCATAAGTCGGTCCCTCTTTGTTGGAAATCTTAAATGTTAAAATAAAACAATTTGCGAAGGCGAAACCTCAAGACATTCATTTACTACACCTCTGAAAGCATATAAAGAGACTTTAATATATTAAAAATTGGAAAAGTTAAATACATTTATGGCATTTTAATTGTTTACTTCTCCGAAAACATAATATGCTTATATTGCTACAATGTATTCAAATATATCATTCACTGCAGTAATAATATTCAATGCTAAAGGAACAATCAGAAAACAATTTATTTTCCTTTCAATGGTCGAGATAATGTGAAAAATTTATGAAAATATGGTTACAGAAATAGTACCATTATTTTATACGTGGCAGTAAAAATTGAAGTCATAGTAGAAAGTTTCTCCTTTATTAATTATAGTTCCCCAAAATGATGTGTACCGTTGAAGTTGATTATATTGTTCTGTAAAGGATAACATTACTCTAATGACGTCATAAAGATATGTGTGCTAAATGTGTCCCACCGATAGTGATAGTGTGAAAGGACTACGAAGAAAAGAAGAAATGTTATATACATTTCGAATGGTGTGTTTTAAGTTTAGGGTAAAATAATGTCGCCAAATTGTTGCTACACAAAATTTTTTTTGTAACACCCTCGATGTTTTTATTAATTATCTGTTTTTTTTTTTAATTTTTATTAAATTTAATGCCACCTAATGTCAATAGTTTAATATAAGCCGCTTGTACTAGCAATCTGCAATACACAGGAATCTAAAAATTGCGTAATAAGCGAATAGTTGATCGCCTAGAAAAACAGAAACGTAATCAAACATTATTGCGCAAATAGAAGATTAATCCTTAGGAAATTCTCGAAAAGTATGTATTTGACGTCTAAAGAACTATTGATCAGTTTTCATGACGAAGCTTTTGGAGGGAAGAGTCTTGATCAGAAATTCAAACCTTCCAAAGAAGAATCGGACATATTAATCCTGATTTTTATGGCAAAGAGTGGGTGCTCTGACTTAAGTACGGAAGAAATATAATAACGTGACCATTAATCATTAATAATTATATATAATTTTAGATAATTATCTTTAATAATTACTAAGGTAACTCATTAAAAAAATCCATGAGACATTGCATACTAAATATTACATAGTCTATATTATATTTATATTATGAATCTCACTGAAATAAACTACATATTTTTAGTAAATGATCTATGTTCTAAATTGGTCGCTTCTTGCAGAGGGGTAACAGACCCCAACCTTGAGGTAGGTTATTGAGATGAGATCGACCATAAAGTCCTCATCGAATCCCCTTGGTACTGTCGCCTTTGGTCTCTCTCACTTCTAAGTTATCGTTTTACCAGAATAAACAACTTTCTTCATATCGCGTATAAATATCATATTTTCCGAGAGGACCATACACCGTACAGCTTTTGTTGAGATGGTCCACGTGAAAAGGAATCCCTTTGTGATGACAAAAGATACTGGAGAAATGCCAACGATCCCGACCCTCTTCACAAACATAACCTTCCCCATATCATATATAAAAATTGTTCTTGTTGATCACTAATATGACTAAATCCATTGCCAATAATAATTTTATAAATTGCATTACTCCAAAAACTATATTATATCTTTATCCTCTAGTAACATATTTTTATACATAAAGGGAATGTTTTTGAGATTGGAAAATATTTTGAGTAAACATATTAGTCTAATGTTATTAGAATTTATATGCTAGCAACAAGTTAATAAAAGATTCCTCTTATTTTAAATATGACAATGGAATTATTAACAATTGTAGACAACAATTTATAATAGTATAATTTTTATCTGGTTGACTAAATTAAGAGAAATGATATTGTATAAAAAATAAAATTTAAGTAAATAATAATGGTAAGTATGCTTGATGATGGAGCGATGGCCCTAAAACATTGTTACATAATAAATGTTATAAAATTAAAGAAATTTATAAATGGAAATTTTTTTACTTCACTTCATCAAATAACTGTTCCAGCTAACTGAACATATATAACATAAATAACATTCTAGTTTTAAGAAGTTCTCCATATCAGGAATAAAAATGCTATTAGCTTCCCCTAGGATTAATAATTATGGACAAAAGAGTTGGTTTTTAATCAAAGTTGTTCAGTTTTTTTGTGTATGTTTCCACAAATGTAGTGAATATTTAGCCAGCCAAACTCCAGGATTTTCATGTACATAGTATTATTATATATTGTATAATAAAGTTGATTGTAGCAGAGTTTGGGTGTTTTATACAAAATTTTACATAGTCCGGATTTTTACTGCACGATTTTGTTTATTATGGTGTTTTCACAGTACCTATTTAGGATTAATTATTACAACCCATGAAAGATTAGGGATTCAGTATTCTCCATTTCGGTTTTTTGACCGAACGAAAATCCGGTCTCTGTATATAAACTTCAATCCATTAACTTCTCTTTTCATTAAATTATTTTCGATATAAGAAGGTTGGAGGATTTATAAAAAAACTGTTGATAAATGACTCCTAGGTAAGTAATTAACTTATTCTGCATACTGTCATACACCAACCATCGACAAACACATAATTACTCTTTTTTTTATAATGGACTTCAGAAGTATAACAACAGGTTGATAAAAAATTGTCCAATGTTCACATGCATCTGACATTTGTAAAGACTCCTGTATTAGACATTGCAGTAATGGACACTTTGAAACTAATATTCATATTTTAGGTGGTCAACAGTTCGAGTCGGGACTCTGATAGTAATGGAAAATATACCTGGAAACAGGATCAAGGAAAGTTTATCTGTAACTGGAGCCGATTAACCATTCATCTGGGTATAAATGTTTTTATCAATATTAAAAAAAATAAAAATAATATCCCATTACTGTGAAAATTTAAATTTGAGGGTTTATTGCGGTGCAAAAAACGAAATTCTACTTTCTTTCCTCTTAAAAAAATATTTTATCCAAGAAAATTCTAATCAAATAGAAATCTCATAGATAAAACATTTAAATGATTTGACTTAAAACTAGAAAATGCCATTATCTATTAGTACCTAATTTTTGGGCGAAATTTGTTAGTACTTTTATAAACAAAGGTAACAGCAGAGAAGAAATAAGAAAGGTTAAAACATGTTAGGAGAATTAAAACATTATGAGACCTTAGATCATTGAATATTAATTATGAATATTACTTAAGCAAATGAAAATAAAATAATAATTGGTAGATAGTGTGTTTGTAGTAAATAACATTTTGTTTCAAATATTAATTATTTATCAAATCAGAAAAAGTCTTTTTCTACGGTATTATATTTATAGGAAAACTAATATAAAAATGAATGGTTTATATAAAAGATAAATAAAAAAAAAATATCAACAAGCCTTAATAAGAAAAAAATGGGACATCAATCAATGAAGAATATTTAATTTTCCAGATATTTTTAATTGATACATGAAGACTTTCAGGTATTTAAAAGAAACCAGTTCTTGATCTATGAGTAATGGATTTTTCATAAACTTCTTTTTTTAGATAATTCAAATCGCCACACTCAAGGGCAATACGTATTAGGGCTATAAGTACGTATTTAAACAAAATATTGATATTAAAAATAAGAAAAAAAATTGATAAAATAAAACAAACATAATATATCAATAAAATAGGTAAAACAATACATGTACAACACAAGTAAAAGGAAATAAATTTTCCTAAAAAATAAAATCTATCATAATAGATTAAAAGAATCCATTATTATCGCAATTTAAAAGAATTAAAAGAACTCACTCAATAATTATTCATTGTTTTTTCTTATTTAAATATATCATAGTTTGCAGCTTTAGCGCTCTTGCTCAGCCTCCACTGGCTCACACGTGGGAGATAGAGTGGGCTCAGGGATCCTCAGGTCGATTGTGTAAATATTGTATATAAGAGTGTAAATGTGACTATAGATCATATTATTTTATCATTATGTTATTTTATTTTTTCATACACATAGTTTGATTATATTCATTTTGTTTATCGTCCTGTTTGTATATATTTTAAGAGGGATTTTTTTTGTCATTTATTTTTATTTTTATTTTATGTTATTTGAGAATGAATGAGATCATTCATCACTATTACCTATTGCCCACAACTGTGTGTCAGATTGTAATATCTATCAATAAATAAAAAGTTTTTATATCTAAAAAAAAAAAAAAGATACATCATAAATATTTTTGTAACCTAACGAAAAGTGATTTTTTTAAAAGGATATATTAAAAGATAGGCCCTAAATCAAAGTGAACTTTTTGAGATAGAATCAGCGGGAGTGGTCAAGAGTTATCGGTTCCACGCTGAGCAATGGCTCAAGTTTATTTTTACGACTGGGACGTGCAAGGGCTATAGACTCTGGAACTCAGTCTATGAGATCTGATGTGGTCAGCCATTCCCAATTCGCCGAAAACATGAACGTATTTCAGAGTTCCAACCGTCTTATTTTTAAGCTACTATGAACAGTAATTTTTAAAACATTGTAAACCGTCTATTCTTAGGCGTTGAACAGCTGAGAAATTCGGTTTTCTTAAAGTAATGACTTTTTAAATACACAATGATTCATTTTTCCATTGCTGTTAATGCTGAACTGTATTAATGCGGCGAACAAACACCCGGAAGCAAAAAAAAAAAATAAAGAGGAAAATTATTTTGAGAATGGTGAACTATTAGTATAGAGGATATTTAGATTTTGGTTTTACCTAATTTTGTTAAAAAAAGGGTTTATTATTTTTTTTTTTGTTCATTGTTGGGATATTATAAAATTTTACAAAAATCTATACGTTCTAAATGAAAATTTTATTCTTTTTCAAATATCATTAAAAAACATTTTGCGCTTCACACGAAATTTCAGATAGAAAAATATTAAATAATTATTTTTAAAAATAAGAATAATTAACGAAAAGATGATAGAGTTACTGAAAAGGCTAAATTTGTCTCCAATTATTTACCCATTTTCTTTAAACGTTAAGCTGATTATAAAAATTATTAAAATGTTCTTTCAGCATGCACTTTTAATTTTTTTATTTTAAAAACACTGCAAATTGTTACTCAAGGATTAATATTAAATTAAAAATTAATTATATCGGCTAAAAAATGGTACTCGGAATCAATATATATTGAAAAAATGGGGTATTAGTGAATATTTAGTCAAATTTCGAGAATCGACTGGGGTGACCTGTGACATTAATAATATATAAGAAGAAATTTTGCAGTGCATGCTGCAAGCATGGAGTTTTTCATTAGATTTTTACATTAGACTAGTATTGGAACGTCTAAATTTACACTTTAAGGGAAGGGTTTAAATTTATTATTATATAAACAGAATGTTACAACACAAAGATCAAAGGTCTTTTTGTGCTGTCAATGTTCTCTAATAAAATAAATGTTAAACGTTTCAGATAAAATAAAAGAGAAATTCATAACAAACAAAAGAACAAAGCAACCTTCTTCTTTTTTTTTTTAAAATACAAAATATAATTTCAAAATCATTAAAATTTTCACACACATTTTTTTTTTTTTTTATTATTTATTTATTGTAATTTACAACTGTACAAAATAATACAACAGGTAAATATGTAGTATGTTTCATATACACTTGAAAATCTTGGGAAGGAACCACCCATTGGTGGTACTCACACACATTTAAAAAAAAAAAAAAAAAGAACTAAGCAGTAATTAAATAACCACTTACTTTAATTTTCTAATACATTCGGTATAAAAATTGGTATAATGTAACGTTTAATATGAATACTTTCTGAAAAAAGTGGTCTATAAAATTAAATTCTGGAATCGTATGTGCATGTCATATTCTCTGGCTTTTTTCTCTTTAAAAGCAGTGGAATTTGCTGATTGGGAATAAAATTTGTGTTCCAGTAATATAAGGGTTCAAATGTATTAAATACCTCGTTGCCCGGAACCATTATGAAATTATCGTTAAGGGAGGTTCACGTTATAAAGGGATGTCCGTTTAGAGAAGTTTCACTGTATGAATATATATGTGTAAATATGTTTTGAAAATGTACTAATATACTTCTTACAAGGTCTCATGCTCTCGAGAGCATTGAACATGTATATAAAATCAATAAACTGCTCTCTCACAGGGTTACTGTCATAGGAAAAAAGGAAAAAAAAAAAGAATATTTGTTTCTAGATAGCAATACTCACTAAAGGAATCTGAATATAATATAAAAATCTGGAAGCTTTTAAAAAACAATTTATGAAAAACAACAGCTAATTGGATTCAAAGTGAAGTTATTACCAATTTTCTGAACAGTCTACTGTTATTCTATCAGTTAGCGTATACTACAACAATTAGGACGCTCAGTAACGGGCTAATGGGAACGGACGAGAGCAAAATGTTTACAAATGTAAAATAACCAAACAGCGCACGATAAGCGTAAAGAGCATCACGACAGGTGCGAGGAGTAGCACGACAGGTGCACTAATGTAGTAATTATCATTAATGGAGATGTTTAGGATAGATTAACGTTTGTAAGCGTGCGGGCGGACCGCACGAGAGGAGAAGCCGAGGAAAACACGTCACGCCAAAGGGCAGTATGAAAAAGTTGTCAGTGTATTTCGACGAGCTGCTCTAGGTGCACAGGTGAGTGAGCTTATAATTACTAATCTCTACTATCAACTTATTCTTCTACTTTAATTTTTGAAATTGTTGAAAATGTATAATTGCACCTATGAACAATGCGATCTTCCTCCCTCTAGTGAAATCAGAAGAGTTGGGTTTACAATAATCGTGGTATTCTACGACAGCGTGGTATTAGATACACTTTGTTCACTTTATACGAAATACAGAGACTAAGCCATACTATTCAGAGAACTATTTCAAAAATTGTCTCCAGGATTGACCTTCGAATTCATTATAGATCTAGATTAAGAATGAGAAAGCTCTTTATCTCTAACATTTATTTGGAGTATCAGGAGGAGAGAGATGATAGGCACTCTTCATGAGAGGCTTGATAGAGACTTTCACTTGTCAGGTCTCAAACTACTCTATACTATTTTATGTTTCCAGAATATAGCCTAGTAAAATTACGAGTGATAAATATAAAAAATCATCAGCATCAAATCGCCTATCAAAGACTCAATTTTTTCCATCTTGTTTCTTAGCCTATATATTTCGTTATTCTTTACATCAGTGGCATTTAGATAGCAGACAAGTTTTTGTCAATGTTTGTCGTTTAAAGGGACCAAACATGAAATGTTTTTCAAGTATTAGTCTATACAAATTACATTTGAATCTGTGTAAAGGAAAGTAGTTAATGAAATTTGGTCAAATTAAAACACATTATGAACAGGACTATTTTTTACTTCCCTCGTGATAGATCGAAAGGGCCGCTTTTATAAGTTTATTAGTGAACATGGGTGTTCACATGTCTAAACCAAAGAAGTGGATGACATTTAGTTGATATTATTAGTACAAGAGCCCAAGAGGAGAAAATATGCAGTTGTTTCACCCCAATTTTTGATTACTTAATTGAAAACTAGTCAAAATTGATGAGGCTCCCAAGTATAGGTAGGGGGAATAAAAGTTAATAAAAAGTATGGCGGCTGTTTCAAAACGTTAAAAATGATTAATTTTTTATTCGGAGCTCTATATCTTAACAACTACCAACAACAGAAAATCTAAGAGAACGTTATTTAAAGTAGAGTAAATTTGCTAAAATGTAAGCCCTAATAGAAATAATACTTTTACATAGAAAGTAATGAAATATGAGTAGTTAGTTAATGTATTTTGAGAACTGTGTATCTAAAGAACTATGTGACGTACAGATGTCTATTAGCATTCACATTAAAGCTCGTTTAATGAGCTATAAAGTAGTTTATGATGTTTATTTTCGTAAGAGTAATAGTTTTCATGAAATTTGCTAAAATAAATTGATTTATAGTTGTTCGGACAAATTTTCATTTGCCAAATTTATATTCATATGTGATACAATGATACATCATATAAGATACATATCATAAACCACTTTATAGTAAGTTAAATTTTCTTTATTTTGGGTGTTGGCAGACATATGTACGTCTTATGGGTCTAGAGATATATTTTTTCAAAAATCCATCATTTTATTCGAAAAACTAGAAATTAACATTTTATGAGTATATTTTGTCAAATATCATAAAAACTACTACTCCTACAAAGATAAACATCATTAACTATTTTACAGTAAATTTAATTTGAATGTTTAATTTGAATGTTAATAGACATTTGTACGTCCTATGGTTTCTGAAATAAAGTTTTTCATAAATCAAATTTATAGTCCGAACAACTATAAATCAATTTATCAAACTATCCTACGAAGGTAAAGGTCAAACTACTTTATAGTACATTAAACTAGCTTTAATTTGATTGCTAATAGACATCTGTACGTCACATAGTTCCTGAGATATAGATTTCTCAAAATAAATCATCTAACTACTGATATTCCAGTACATTTTTTTGAAGTGTTGCTTTTTAAAAGTTTGTATCTCGAGAACAATTGGATGTAAATAGCTCTATTAGGGCTAATATTTCAGCAAATTTACTCTCCTTTAAATAATGTTCTTTTAGATATCCTAGTTTTGTTGGTAGTTTTTAAGATATAGAGCTCCGAATGAAAAATTAATATTTTTTAAGGTTTTGAAACAGCCGCAATTTTTTATTCCCCCTACCTATACTATAGTTTTGATTGGTAATTATATATAGTTTTCATTAAAGCAATCAAAGATTAGGTGGATGTAACTGCATTGTTTTTCTTTCCGGCTCTTGTACTATATAGTTTTGTTTCTTTTAACAAAAAAAATATATTGTTTTAAATTACTGAAATGGTGATTTTTTAAAGCATACATATTTTATATATATAAGTAGGTTTATTTATGTGTTTACATACATAGGTTAGGTCTTTAATATTTGAAAAGATCCATTTTTTGTATTTTTTTTTTTTACAAATCAACACATCTTATATATACATATTATAATTGACATATAAAGTAGCAATGACCACTAAAGGGTAACTGCTCCAAATTTGGAACATCATTAAATATAAACGAGAAGAGTTTTGGACGAAGGGTTGGTTGCCTTGTGACGGCTGTTAGTTGAGTGGTGTTTTAGTTAGCAAGTCAAACATGAAGCCTTGCTTCCAGAACTTGCCATTTTTGTTATTATTTGTGAAGCCATTCGATGTGACTTTAGGCACTAGGTTATATATTCAATATTATTCTCGGTCTTTTCACTAAGTTTTAGTTGTTTAAGCATAATGTTATTTTCTGATTGAGGAACTAAAAGAGAAAACAATAGAAATTAGATTGAAAACGAAACAAGTGCTGTTATTTATATTATGATAGAGGGGATAGTCAACAAATGTCACATTAACCATAAGAATTTTAGTAAGCGATCAATAAATCAGCTAATCAACAAAATTCCTTTGTCCAATAGACACTAAAATATCACCCATTACTCTTTCACGACTGTAAATGATACGACCATTTAATTTTCACTTTCTATAAGCATAAACACTTAAATATATGTCTAGCACATATTTGAATTCATCTTATTGTAAAGGTATAGCATGACCCTTTGTAAACACTGTTTCAGATATCATAAGAAATGAAGAAGAATCCTGAAATAAAATCGAAACATAGCCTGCTAATTATCTCATTTTTTCAGGTACTAACAATTTTTTATTATTTTATGAAATAATTTTAATATTACTGTGTAGAATTTTTAGAAAAAAAAATAATATAAAAATTGCCTAAATCACTAATCTGGATTAAGTGTTACATTTATTAATTGAATTTTTTTTCCTCCCCAAAGCGTAATTATCATATTTATATAATATATGGTATAAACAAATTTTAATTTATTTTAATTACACTAAAGTGGTGTTTTAACTATGTTTTAATTGTGAAGATAAAAAAAGTTTAAGATTTTTAAAAATCTCTAATCTTAATATCAGTGGTTCCTAAAAGGTGGTCCTCGGTACAACAATGTGGTCTGGATTCACATATTTTTGGTCCATTTATTGTTAAAACTATTTTCAATAATTTTAAAATTATGGAAAATTAATTTTCCTGATGTTTGGATGTTTAACTAAAAGGTAGTAAGAGGATAGTGTATAGTAAAAGTAAAAAAAAAATCAACTTTTCATCATCCTAATTTCAAATGCTTTCAGGAATGGACCTTTGTTTCCACAAGTCGGGAATAGTTCAACTCCGGCCTAGTGGTCCCCAGACTTCTATGAGTTGAGAACCACTACTTTTTATGATAGCAGGATTAAAATAGATAATACCAATCCTCTTTAATGAAGTTCTTAAAGAAAATGTCCCATTTTGTTGCAGATTATGATAATTAGATACTGTTTTGGAATGGAACTGGCTGACAAAGTAACCTTACTACACCAAGAAGCGTTGAAAGGAAACGAAACGGCGGTGCGCACCCTGCTTGAAGATGTAAAAGCGGATGCGCGGCTGACTGAAGGGGGTGTGACAGCATTCTACAGGGCCGCCGCCTCTGACCACAGGAAGATCATGCACGTCCTGTTGCTGGCCGGAGCCCAGGTCAATGCCAATGTCTCGGACCCCCTCATGGATCTCGACGGAGCTCCCTACGACCTCCTCAGATATGCTATCAGGTCGGGAAACGTCACGGCTCTGGAAAATCTTCTGGCAGTGAATGCGAATTTAAATTCGATCAGCGCGAAATGGCGGTACACTCCTCTACACGACGCAGTGGAGAAATGTCGGTATAACATTACGCGAATCCTTTTAGAAAATGAACTTAACCCAAACGCGGATTCAGAGAACGGCCCTGCTCTATCAATCGCGGCGCGACAAGGGAACATGGAGATGATTATGCTCCTTCTAAAATATGGTGCTGATGTCGATGGGGGTGGTACGAAGAAGCCACCATTAATAGAAGCAGTCGCTGCTGGAAAACAAGATACTGCTTTCCAACTGATAGAACAAGGTGCGAATCTGAACGCTTCTTCAGAAAGCGGTGACAATGTTGTACACATAGCGGCAAAGAATGGTTCAAGCAAAATTATAAAATACCTGATAAAGAAAGGTTTGGTAAATCAGAAAAATAGAGTTGGTAGGACACCCCTTCACGTCGTGCAGCATAATGATACAGCTCATATTTTACTCAAAGGTGGAGCCTTGGTGAATGCTGTAACAAACAAGGGTGAAACCCCCCTCCACTATGCAACATACAGTGGTAATTACGAGATAGCTGAGCTTCTGATAAAACATGGAGCAAGGATTGACTTGTTATCTAATGAAACGTACGGAATGAAATTACCCTTTGTAGAACTTAAGCAGTTCAGTCGTCTTTTCAGAAATAATGGAAAGAACTCGAAGGGATTTACTGCTTTGGCTATCGCTATTTGGAAGAAAAATAATAGGCTTATAACTTTCCTGATTGATAAAAAATCGCCCTTAAATCTAGAAGGACTAGAATGGCCTCCTTTGCATATGGCAGTTTGGTCTGGTGAAGTGAGAGCTATGCGAGGACTTCTGGAGGCAGGAGCAGATGTTGATGTACAGGATAATATTGGATGGACGTCACTCCATAAGGCAGTTCTGAAGAATACGGTGGAGGGAGTGGATTTCCTGATCCGTCTTGGAGCTCAATTGGATGCAAAGGACCAGTACGGGCGAACACCTCTCCACTTGGCAGCCGCCTTTGGAATGCCGGAGATCGCCAAGTTTCTGATAGGTTCCAGTGCTGATGCGAACGAGGTAGATACAGTAAGTTTCAATGCACTTCTGTGGGCCGTAGCTGGGGGCCACCCATACTTCCTGCGCCTGACGATTGACAGTGTGAGTGACATGGAGTCCACTGAACGCTACGAATATTTGAGAAAATCTGCTAAGGAAGATATAGAGGCTATTCTTAACCTAACGTTAGAATACAAACAATACATGCATCGGTTTGACGAAGAAGTACTTCGAGATTTTCTCAACAAAGCCATACCAGATATTCATATAAATATTACTGATATTGGCAGAAGATTGCGTGAATATGCGAATGATAAAGATCGGCCGCTTACTGTCGATAGCATTCGGACAGTAATCGAAAACGTGTTCCAGGATAGCAGAAAGACAAACTTGGAAATGATAGGCTTCATTGCGAATAAAACTCATGACTTGAACACCCAAGACTCAATCATGGGGTGGTCTGCGCTCCACTGGGCTGCGGCAGCAGGAGACCTCGACGCCGTCAAGTTCTTGGTAGGAAAAGAAGCCTTTATAAATACTGAATCCAAGCTCAGACATACCCCGATGTTCCTCGCTCGTCGTTGGGGTCACAAAGATCTCTATCAGTTCTTCAAGGAGTCAGGAGCCATTTGGTGACTAATTATGGTAGAATAATCATAAGTCTATAAATGATTAGAATGATTTCTACATTATGAGATCATACGTAATTATGTGTTTCCTTTCATTGTAACTTCAAGATTGAAGAAAGTGTTAAATTTCCTAATAAAAATAACTAACAATTATTGTGAATTTCTTTATTTCTTAACATTAAGCAATTAACTATGGATAGGAAACTGCTCTTTGCGTCATCATTCTCTGTAATTATTCATATTCTGATTTTCTCTTTTTCAAATTCTCTTACATGCACGCAATTATATTTTTCTAATCAAGTTCATTTTCAAAATTGTCAAAATCATTGATACTAACTTAAAATAGTCCTACAAAAATAATATACCACAAGAGATAGTAACAAACAAGTTTCAAAACGCTAAAACAAGAAATTGAACAAATGACAAGCGAACATTATAACTGTATTTTGCATAATTTGTCAAGTTGAGCAGCTTCAACACGAATCCGTAATAGATAGAGGAGCTGGTAAATTCATTACTAGTTTTAATCAAATATTAACTAAGCCACTAGTTATCCCGGGTCAATATTGGCAACCATCGGATTACTGGTCACGGGTTGGTCTCTTTGAAGTCCAACCGTATAAACTTCATTGGCGCAGTCACAACTCCCACAACGCTAACACAACTGCTGATATTATGAGGCAGGACCCAACAAAGAATAACATTACAAAAATTACAATGGTTTATGTCACTTTTTATTAAGGTAGTCCCAGAAGTATTTTTTTATAAATAGGAAATTGTGTTTCTTACTATAATATTTATATTCGACATTTGTCTATTTCACCAAATATTCACTACTTCGGCTGGAGTGCATTTGAAGACTAACACAATTTTTGGTTGCCAGTGTCATAGCAGTTCCCCGCTATGTCCTTGAGAAAGGTTTGAACCTCCTTTTTTAACTCCTCCATAGCTGAGCTTTCCAGGCAAAGGTTCTTTTAAATCAGCATCACAAGATGCCAAGTCCAGATCATGGAAAAGGTATGTACATAATGTGATTATGTTCCATTGAAGCAGATGCACTCACGTATCACTAATATTCACTCAACATTCATCTTTTAGCACTTGTAAATTGTCCGTCAGAGTTCTATCAGTAATTTACAATATCTCAAAGTATTTCGGCAGGCATAAAGTCATACAGACTATGTTTGTATGATTTTTTGTGGTTTGAGAAAACATTAGATTATCACTACTTCGGTAATTGTAAAAAATAGCCCAGATTTATATACCAACCATACTAAACGTACGAAAAGTGAAAAAAAAGAATTTAGGTTTCAGTGGTTTTCTTCTCATCAACATTTGTACATGACTGAGCACAGAAGCCACAACAGGGACAAGCTGGAGGATAATCAGGGAAAGAAATCGTAACAGACTTTATGATTGATTTTCGATTAGTAAGCCTATTTCAAAGTGAGTATAAATCAATATTTATTTAATTTTAGTCTGATTTCCCTTGAAAATAAGCATTTATTTTATTTAAAAAAGAAATGTTCATTTTGTATTAATTAGCCAAAAAAATGTAAACCTTTTTATTTATTCTAACTTCTTACTTTTGTCAAAGTTAAATCTGTCACTTATCTTTAATTTTAATCCAATACAGTCCACTAATTACAACATCTCATGCAATCACTTACAGGAGTAATTAATTACATTCAAAACCCAAATTCACAAAGATAAAATGTATTGTTTAAGCTTTCTAAAGAAAACGATTTTTTTTTTAATATCAAGTAAGATGAATATCAATATCAAATAATAGGAATGAGCTGATTCCAACCGAATACCTCACTACTGCCTAACCGGGCAATCGTTAATTATGCCATATAGTCCGGACATTCCAAGTAGTTTGGTAGGTTAGATTTTTACTACATAAAATATTTACAACAATTTGGATATTTGTATCGCCTACAGCCTGAAGTAATCTTAACTCATTTCCCCTTTTATTCCCCAGTGGAGCGGCCCTCCCCATTCTTAGTACCTCCCCCCCCCCAGCCAGCGGCTCCTGGCCAATGTTGTAACCCCCGCCTTCAGCAGATCCAGCCCAACCCCTTATAATGCCATGTGGCAAAGGAAGGGCACTAGATACGCATGCATATATTTATATATATATAAATTCTGTTATTTATCTATTTAATAAAGGAGGTAAGACAAAAAAATAGCATCGCTCACTCACTTGTAGCTAAACGTCGGAGTCAATTGTTTTCAAACCCCCAATGAAAAAAGGAATATAAGGATTTCAATTCTAAACATGCCTTATAATTATATTTAGAACTAATATTGTAATTATCACATTTTTCATAACTGCCCTAAGGGTTGGAAACTATTGGACATAAATGTCAACATTTTAAGTGTTTTCTGCGATACCAAAAAGTGATATACAAGTAATAAATAACCCATAAGTATTAGGCAAAATCTGAGGATAGACATCAAAATATTAAAATATTCATAGTAAACACATATTATGGTAATGACGTCATACCTGATTTTATTGAGGTAGAAATCATGGAGTCATCGATATCATCATAAAGAAGAAATAGTGAATCACTTACCTGGAAATTAAAAAAAAAACTAGGAATAAGACAAGATCAAAATTTAAAAAAATTAGTAAACATAATTATGAAGACATGAAAAAATTATTTCAAATTAATCAATTTTAACATTATCAATATTATATAATTTTATCTGTTTATCATTTAAATTAGTTCTTGAGTCGATGTTGGAAATAGTATCTATCCTATTTCCTGCCTCTGAGGACTGAACTAAGTAAATAGTTGGTCTATAGACCACCTCATGATACCGTTTATTGTTTCAATCTAGTATTCAATTAAAGCAGTGATACCCAATCGGTGGTCGGAGGGTCGAGTGACAAATAATGTTGTGAAGGTTTATTGTTATAATTATATTATTAATTTGGTGATATAATAAAATTAATAATAAAATAAGTAATATAATAAAGTAACTCAAAATGAAATTTTAAGCAACCTAATATTCTAATATTGTCCCCTTTGCACTTTTACCTGGAGCTAATATTGGGCGAAACATGCTACAATTTTTTCCTTAGTGTTCTACAGACTGGGAACCGTTCTACCGGCTGGGAACCGCTGACTTAAATATTTTTTTTAAAAAATAAATAATAATAATAAAGGTATATAAATGAAGGTACTTTCAGCCATGAATATAGAGTATCTCAAATAGATCTCGAACACAAAAAAATAAAATAAAAAATTATTTACTGTACAACTTTACATTTATGAGCTAGACTGGTCATATACACATAGACCGCAAAACTTTTATTGCTGTTGAAAACTCAGATTTGAAAAATTTCACAATAGTAACACTTTATATATTATATCTATATCATTATACACTTAATATATATTCCATATATAGTTAAATGAAAGTGGTATATTTTAAAATATTTGCATAAACTCAATTTTCCGAATTTTTTAATCATTGAACACTGTTAATTTGTATGTTTGACGTAAATTTAGGAAATAATACTTTTTTCCTAATGAAGAAAAACATACGGAGAAGATTAATTAGGATTTGGCATGAACCTGAAACTCATCAGCAAGTTTCTTGAGTTTTTATTATAAATTGAAAATACTTATTAAAGAGCATATATAATCAACATTTATTTAATCAATATAAATCTGACCTTAATCTATAATAACTATTATTTATAGTTGGTTATAAATT
>NW_027107578.1:1166711-1188414 GCF_000696795.3 Halyomorpha halys | reverse complement strand
ACTCACGTTAGCACTTGAGTAAATATAATTTAATATCTCTTGCGATGAAGAAGATGGTTTTGAGGGTGGTTATTTTAGTTGCGTGCTTGGAGGTGTGAGAAGAAAACCTATCACCAACTGCTCACCGGTCTAAACGCATCTCCCTGTTCTCACGCTCACTGGCAGTGTCTAGCGCTATCACAGGGGAGTGGATTTCTAGTTTACTTTTGTCAGAATATATTCACAAACGCATGCATGGGCGTACCTAGCGGGGGGCAGCTCCCTCCCCCCTAGAAGTAAAAAAAATATTAATCTAATATAAATTGAGTTTTTTTATCAAGCAAATACTAATTGTAATAATTAATAAAGCAATACGACAATTATCTATAATTTTCTTAAAATTTTGGTTTCAGTCGTCTGTTTCGTGTTGAAATATCACAACCTAATTGACTATGGCTTT
This sequence comes from Halyomorpha halys, assembly GCF_000696795.3. Taxonomy (NCBI): domain Eukaryota; kingdom Metazoa; phylum Arthropoda; class Insecta; order Hemiptera; family Pentatomidae; genus Halyomorpha; species Halyomorpha halys. Next base: position 1,187,975 of record NW_027107578.1, on the reverse strand, counting down.
CCTCCTAGTTTTGATTCTGGGAACGCATATATATGCCACAAGTACACCAGTGATACATATCTACTGCTGGTCCCAGGTTTAAGATAAAAGTTTCTATTGTATTAAAAATGTGATCCGAGGATGCTACTTCCATATTTACAATACAATCCTTGTATTTATGTTTTGATCAGCATTTTCAGTTTTCACGTCAATTAGGTTAAATCATTAAAATTTGATAGATTTTATTCGTCGGTTTCAGTTTCATTTTAACTATTTTCATATGTATTGAATCATAAACGAATAAGAATTAGACCTATTAGACTGAATTCTAAAAATCGGTGAAAAGATATCTGTCCAAACTAATTTCTATTCATATATTTTATTTTATTTAACCTACAAATTCCTCTCTAATCCAATCCAAAATCTTAAATGTTCCTTACTTTGCCACAAATCAAAGCATTTATGAAGACCTTAATGTTCCATATGTAACAGATCTAGCCCGAACCAGATATCAACCCTTCCACTATAAACTCCGTAACCACCCAAACCCACTTGGTTTCTAACCTTGCTTCCTCTTCCATTCATGAGAATCCTCCGAGGTGCCTAAAAAGAAGATGGCCTCGAGACCTTCTATTGTAAAAATGTTATTAGAGTGCTACCAATCAGTAGTTTCTCTAAATCATACCATTATAATCTAACACCAAATTTACTAGATGTATCTTTATGTAAATACAGTTTAAATGCCAATCAATAAATTTTTAAAAAAATATATTTTTGCATTTTATTTAATTTTTTTAATGAAATTAGCAGAAACTTAAAAAAACAAACTTTCCCTGTTTATTTGTTTTTAAATGTTTTTTTTAAAAAATGTTTGACTATCTGACTTTTAAGAACTGAGACCAAATTTTATTCAATTTAAAAGCAGACTACTGAGAGAAAATAATTCGAAACTAAATTAGATGAAATATTCACACATCATTGAAATCTCATAGAGAAAACTTGCGTTATTGATATATATCAAGAGTTTTTCATCTATATTTATCGCACAAGAAGATAACAACTAAAAACTGGCAGAGTATATATATATTCGAAAAAGCTGCCAAAAACGCAAATAAGGTGAGTATTTTGGCCGATTTTCCTATTTTGGAAGAGAGGCTATCCCGAGGGAAATGATGGGAAGCCCATATTTCTCCAGTACTCCTCCAGGAACATAAATCTTGGGGGGCGAGGCGAAACTCTCCCTACGCTAAGTCAATAGCCGGTCCATACCTGCTCGTTGAATAAACTGTTCTGGCACTATCTCCAGCGGCGAGTTGGATGTGAGTGCTCTAGTCAGGCAACATTAAGTAATCCTCATAAGTTTTTAATGATCCCGAAATATCAAAGGTTGTACAATATGTTGTTCCAAAACGTTTCAATAATAATTGAGAGGCTTACAACAAAAACCTATGGTATGTTATTATACAACTAATTCTATCAAAATGGAGTACCTGTATAAACTTCTACAAAGAAGTCTATTCCACAAAAAGTCCGAAATGCTTCTTTCTAGGAAAAGCGCAACTTGTGATCTGTGCTTTATTCAGTTGTCCCTGGAAAATCAGGTATAAAAGTGCTCCAATATCCAAAATCTCCAATCTCCAATATCCAATATCCAAATCCAAAATCCACAATGCCGATACAATTCATAAACTAATCAGAGTCGACGTATGTTTTAATAAGAGACGGTTGTCCTATGGGAAAATTCATTTTTTTTTCTTAAATTTTTTATTTTCTGAAATAACATATTATTTAACTAAGACTTATATTATTACTTGAACGAGACAATAACATCTATACGACATATAACTATAACATTGCATTTTTATACAGTTTTTCATTAGTCAGCGAAACCCTGAAATTTCCACAACTATAAGGTATAATTTCAGTATCACTCATTTATTTTATTTATTTTTTACCCTAGTCCGGTCGTTTCTGACATGCGAGGGGATTATCTAAAGGTAACCAACCTATTGTGACCAGAGTGGAGGGATCAAATTTTAATTCCGTGGGACCTCCACAAAACAAAAGTCAACCACCTTAGGCTGAATTTGAATCAATGCCGCTGCAGATACGACGAGGTAAAGGAGACACATCAACTCTCTCATCTACAAACGCTCACACCCAATTAGTTTTGAAAAAAACGATTTCGAGAAAATGAAAAAAATTTTGAAATTCATTTTTTTTTTCTCGAAATTGTATTTTCTGACTAGTGATTTTTAATGTAGATTAATTATTATAAATTAGAGTTTTACAATACTAATAATATCTCTTAATAGAATCGCTGGTATGTTACTCCCAGTAATCAGTTGGTTTGGTCAGAATCCATAAAACCAAGAAAAGACCTAATTCAAATCAGTGTCTAAAGCGTTGGACAGGAAATTAAAACGCAATTCAGACGTTGCTATTCTATTGTTTCAATAACGATACTGGTGGTACTGGAAAAAACACATTAATAACCAAAAATATTACTTATCAAATTCAGAATACCGACCTTCCATGCCTTTTTCAGGATTACAAAGAGCAAGCCCAAATGAAGGTGGAAAAATATACATCATAAATATCAGCAAAAAATAAATAAGAGCTAATTTCTTAAAAGTTTAAAATGAATATTACATCTTAGTTTATATAAAATAATGAAATAAAATTAAAATAAAAATAAAACAGGAATTTAGGAATTTATTTATTATATTTAGCCGTAAAATCAATACAAAAGACGTTTTGTTCTGTATTTTCCTTCACACAATAAGGACGATAAGACGAATGAAATTCCGGAGTTAATATCTATCTTAAATCAAGTAATAATAATGATAAATAAATATATAAAAAATGTTGTATTCCAATTAATTAATTGTAGGTCGAGTTGTTGCTGAAAATTCAACAAACTAAACAAGCTAGCATGCTGAGAAGTAATTATTCCAGTTTTTAGGAGCAAAGGTTAAATCACTTAGTAAATGAGATATATACACCAGATATTATCAACGTTATATTTGCATTATATGTGTACCGTAAATATCATTGTATATCTTGTGAGTGAACACGGATTTTGTTTTACCAAATTTGCATTGTTGCAGGTTTATGGAGATGTGAATTAAATACATTTTCAATAATTCTAAACGCAATTGACAAAGTAAAAATAAAAATTCAATATTATCTTTACGGCCAAAGCTCGCATTGTGCCTAAAATCGAAGGTTTTGTATAACTTTTTTTTTTAAATACCTTTAACATGAATTTAAATTGCTTAATGATTTTAACATAAAACCTTTGTTCTTCTGAACATTCTTTTCTGAATGATTCGAATACTTTGAAAGGAATCACAACGCCTCTCAAAAATATCCAATTGCTGCTGAATAAATATTAATTACCAGAAAAATTAATGAATTACGTGGATATTGTATATTCTGCATAGCCTGATGTACAGTAATAAATTTTCGAGAGTAAAGATGTTAAAAAATTCCTACCTAGTACTGTGGCCTGGACGATTTCATATTTAAATTCTAACATATATCGTTTCTTTCCATAAGTATAAAAAATATTTAACAACGGAAATTCGCAAATTTTATTGTTTAATACACAATTGCGCGGCAACGTATTGAAACTAATTTTCTCATCATTTCAATAATTAATTTTAACAATGCTTATGTTTGATCCAAAAGATGTTTCATCAACCTAAGCGCTTTTGGGTCCACTGATATGGGTTTTTTTTTACGAAGGAGAAATTTATGTATAGTTCCAATTTGCTAAATTAGAAAATCATTTCAGATATGCAACGTCCGAAATACATATAAATTTAGAATTTTTTTTCAAAACTTTATTTATAGATAGATACTACAATCTGCTCTAACGTTGTATGTAATAGTGATAACTGATCGTATTCATACTAAAAAAAAAAATTAATAAATAAGTGAAAAAAGTACATAATATCTCTCCCTAAATATATGTAAACAGAAGGATAAATAAAATGAACATAATCAAACTATGTACATGAAAACAAAAATGAAAAATGATAATAAAAATAAATAAATAAAATAAAAAATAATCACTAGTCATATTTACACTTCTATATACAATATTTACACTATCGACTTGAGTATATCTCTAAGCCCACTCTATCCACCACATATGAGGGGTAGAGCAGAGCTCTTTGAGATCCCAGTGCATCCCTCTCGCCGCGTCACTGGTAATGACTAAATGAATGCTGAGCAAGTGCGCTAAAACCGAATTCACTCAACTTCTGACTACTGCCAGAACTCCTATTGTACATTTTTATTTTACAATAGTCTCTTGGCCACTGTCGTTTCAATCATCAAGGTAGATTGTAGAGAACTAGATGAGGATTGAACCAAAGGATTGGACCAAATGTTCCCATTCGAAAGGTTCCCTATTAGAAAAATAATAATAATAAAGGCTAAATGAACCCGAAGGTTCGATGCCGATACCACCAAACGTAAACCATACATCCTCCCATTGATGCCCCTCTAAACCCAATTCCACTAAACCTGTTTTAACGCAATCCTCCCATCTACGTTTCGGTCTACCCCTCGGACGTTTACCCGCTGGTTCAGTGTTTATTAACATTTTAGGGATCCGCTCATTACTAATCTCTAGAACGTTACTTGCCCATCTTATACGCCGCAATGCTATAACTTGATAGCACCTATATTTACCGGGTGTAGGTCCCTTAATTCAGCGTCGTGTAATCTTCAAAATTCATCCTTTTTCGGTCCGAATATTTGGCGCAATAGTACTAGATAAAAAGAAATAAAAGAAGAGAAAAGAATTAAGAAGTAAAAGAAAAAGTAAAATAAAGGATAAACTAATATATCAATAACTAAGGCTCAAATGTTAATTGCACTGAATAGAGTATATAAGAAAGAAGTTTTATTAATTTTGTATTTAGACTACATTTTTTTAAACTTAAAGCGCAATCGACTGGAATACAACATGCTATCAAAGAAATTATTTGTTTTGGCCTACTTTATTATGAGTAATAGGAACAATGAACTACTATGCCCATTTGAGTGAAGGACATCGAAGAATATTTTGGTATATGGAGATGGAATAAAATAGTGTAAGAAAAATAAGAATCCGTATAAAATGTACCAAGACCTGAATATCTCAGCCAGCTTCAGAATACAGACAATGAAATGGTTTGACCACCTGATGAGAATAGAGAGCAGTAAAATACCAAAGAAACTTTACGAGGGAGACACCAGATGGAAAGAAAGTAGAACAGGGTTGCTTGAAAGAGAGTACTTGGAAAAGAAAGAACGCTACTTTATAGCGGCGTGTGTTAGATGGTTTATTGTTAAGAAAGCCAAACGAACAAGATTTTTTTAAAAAATGGTGTGTTGTGTGCATCACATAATTTTTACTTAACACCCAATATATGTCCTCAAAATTTGCTTAGACTCATGTATTTCTGTTGTATGACTCATAGTTTTGGCGAAAATTATGAGAAAAAAAAATTAGTAATTTTAAAAAAAACATCTATTTGGTCTCAACATTTTTTTATCATTTTAATACTCCAGGGTTTCGAAGGATCTTCATTTTCAAGGATCTTATTATACTATTACAGCCAAAACAATAGATTATCAACACCTTTATCAAATTATTTATTATCATTAGTCATTATTACATTAACTAGTTTACAGCATTTAGTATCACATTAACTAGTTTATAATCTCTGTTTAAATTACCCATAGTATCAACTCTACACTGAGTCAGTGTAGTGAAAGAAATGCTGCTTGAATAGTGACAGACTCAGTGTAGTGAAAGAAGTGCTGCTTGAGTAGTGACAAACTCAGTGTAGTGAAAGAAGTGCTGCTTGAGTAGTGGCAGACTCAGTGTAGTGAAAGAAGTGCTGCTTGAATAGTACAGACTCAGTGTAGTGTTGATAAAATGAGTAATTTAAGCAGAGATTATAAACTAGTTAATGTGATACTAAATACTGAAAACTAGTTAATATGGTAAGGACTAATGATAAATAATTTGACAAAAGCAATATGGCCTGCAATTATGTTGAAAACCTAAAAGATAAGATCCTTAAAAATTACCGGAATAAGAAATGTAAATTCTATTCTTACCAAGAATAAAACAGTTCAGTAAAAGTAGGAACGAAGCAATAATACAATTGGAAAAATTCAGGCGTTTCTCGCTCTCTTTTTTCTCCTATAGTCATTCATAAAATTCTTTAATATTTTGTATTAATCCAGTGTTTATTATTTCTAACAATTGGAGCTGTTTATTGTTTCTAAATAAGCAAAACTAAAGCTACTTTAGAGAAATATTTTTTAAAAATTTGTCATTTGAGCCCTGTCATACTATTTAAATGAGAAATAGACCTAACTGATATTAAAGATTATTCGATTGTACATAGAACAGTTTAATAAAAAAATTATTAGAACTGTTTTGGATAAAATTAAAATCATTAAAAAAATCTATACTTTACTATTGAAAAAGTTGCAGTCACCTCCCAGGTTTAGTTGCTTTACATATATAATTTCAGTTTCGTACGACTTTTTGTTTTTTAGCCAGGATCTTCAGAAAGCAATTTACGAAACTTGATTATTTGGGCTCGGGGGATCTAGAAACGCGAATTTTCGTATAAAACTCGAATTCGATATTTTTCACGATCGCAATACATCTCCATACTACATATTCCGTATATACAGTAAGTGAAAATAAAAATAGTGAAACAATAACAAGATCCTGTGACAAGTAGAAACTAGAGATTAACAAGGAAATTGTATTCCAGTAAAATATTTATGAATTCCAAAATCCAATAAGTGAACAGTGTAGTATTAAGTGATGGTGTTTGGAGAGAGCTGATTGCAACTGGCTGTCTAACTATTCCCAGATCATATATCCCGTACCAAGTGTAATTAATCAACTCGTATTCCCAATTACAATCGATATGCATTAACAGGAAGCTATATCATGTTTATCTATCTGTTTATTATTGTCTAAGTTATTAAGCTGGGCCAACTTAGTCGCAAATATGCATCTACTGTCGATAATTACTCTCAATACGCAATAAGGTACTAACGTTTTCTTTTATACTTCATAGATATTTTTTATTTCTCAACAAAAACCACAAAATTTTCGACGAGTACATCCCGGCGTTCTATTCATTTTTGCTAATTTTTAAATAAAACTATTTAAAATCTCAATATAACCACTAAATACTGTTTTCAGCACACGCTGATGGAACTTGAAGAAAGCTCTTAATTATATCATGTATAAATGTAACTTCAACTTGTCTAATGTTGTATTACAGTAATATAATAGTTTTAGTGGCTTTACAAATTCTATTATTAATATTATGAATTTACATAACGTTGTTAAACACATACTGACAGCCTGTAGGCATTTGATAGACACCGGATTACCAAATCATTTGGTAACTTTACTAAACGATAACAGGCCCCACATTCTGGAAATATTTCCTCAAAAAAAAACAATTATGTACACATTTAATATATAAAAATTTTTATTTATTACATCGATTAATATCACCTACTGTTATAAAATTTTCTTTTCTTTTCAATTTTATTTTTTTCTTAATATTCATTATTGTTAATATATTCTAGTAGAGATATTGGGAATGTTTCCAAGAAGAAAGCTATGTCAGTATGTATAGGCAAACATCAACATCGCCGTGAATTGCCTTATATTATATTTTTTTAAAAAATCAAAAAAGGTTTTGACCCCTTAACGGATCTCATTTTGACTTTCTCTTTTATAACACGAAATATTAAAGATGTCCATTGCCTTTGGTTGTAACGATCTTCTCTTCTGTTTACTACCATCATTTTCTCCATTCCTCTTTACAGTAGTGTTCTTCATTTATATCTAACCATTCCATTTATATTTTCATGATCAACTATTAAAAAGTCATCTGTAATACATTTTTAAAGGTTGAGGTGGAATTCTATAGTTTTTTTTTTTTTAATAAAACCTTTATTTAATTTTAAAATAAGCAGAGGTCTTTACTCTCATCATCAACGTTATAAAAATGATTTATTATCAATTTGGAAAAAATGTTAAGTATGAAATAGCTGATGTTACTATTGAAGGTATTTATAATTTTATAATGGGGTGGGAAGGGACAGAGACCACGAAAGATTGTAAAAAGTAATAAAGGTTACTTCTAATATAAAGCTTTATTATAATATATGTAAAGTAGGGACTTCACAACAATAATCAAACATAATTTAGACCCCAGATCTTTGATAAGATATCAGATAAGATTCATTGTGAAAGAATTATACACCGTTCAAGATATTCCAGGTAGCCCAGGTGGAGGTCTAAAAAGACATATATTATATGCATATATGCAAAGAGGTAGAAATATGGAAGAAAGAAAGCGAGGTAGAGTAGGAATAGTCATTAAGTTACAGTTAATTGTGTTTAATAAGGTTTAAAACATGGCTGTAGGCTAGGGAAATACAATATTTATCCACTTCGAGGTTAACAGGTTTTAGTTGTAGATTAATATATTAATTAAAAACTTCGCTGCTGCCGAAATCCTGCATCGCCGAAAGGGGGGAATTGATATAATCGATTCAGGAAGAATTACAGTTAGGAGTAGAACAGAGTACATTCGAGCAGTAATGAAAACTCAAAGGAACTTTTAAGTTACTAAAAGGATAAGAAAATATATTATAGGATTTTAAACCGACGCGTAAGGTAAGAAAACTTGCTTGTAGGGATTTCTGTATATTATATCAGAAAGGATTGGGATGTAAGCAAGGGATTTACACAAGAAATGTGTTGGGGTAGGTTGAGAAGTGTTGGGGAGGGTAGGGCTCAGGCTATAGGGTTTGCTTATGAGACGAGTTTCTGTGGAACGTTAGTTAGAGTTCTTTATCTTCCTTCGATCATCATATCCGGTCTAGTCAACTAATAATTCAATTGTAAAAGTTGTCTGTAGAGTATTATTAATCAAGTAAATAAAGTTATTCTTTTCATTAAATCGTGTTCGTTGAATTCATTTACTAACGTAAAAACCATAAAAGCTATAACAAAGTGACAACTCTGTCTCACAAGATTTTTTGTTTTTTTTCATTTAGTGTTACACGTTTTACTAATTTAAGTCATATAATTTTGGACGCAGAATATTAATTTAGATTTCCTTAATTACCAAAAATTAGTTTTTCATGTATTTTGTGTAAAAATCAAATATTATATGAAAAGATTGTTAATATAATATTAATTCATTATTAATATTATTAGCGTCCAAACAACAAGAAATTAGACTAGTAGGTCTTTGTAGTGTTTTTTTTTGTTTTTGTTTTTTTTGCATTGCACTTGTTTACTTAATGTCTTTTGGTACAGTTATTGCCCTTTACTCATTAATATTGAGTGTTAGTGAGGAAGAGCAGTTAACAGTTACTGCCCAAAGGAAACAGAGGTAGAAGAGAAAACGGAGGGAGGGAACTCCATCCAAAGAGGAATGTTAAATATAGTGGACGAAATAAGAAAAGCCGCGGCTTCTTGATTTCCTCCATTTAGGTACAGCCGTTTATTGCTCGAAGGAATTTCATTTCCTCCGGAGTCAGTTGTACCAAGCTCTACACCTTCCTCCGAATATTTCTCACCATTTCCAATTGTTCTTACTTTGTCCAATAGAGAAAATTCAGACCTTCAACCGGTATACGTTCTAGTACACTTCCTTATATATGAAATATTTTTGCTTTCATTTACAGATATAAAGAATAGGGGATTCTCGATCATAATACGACAAGAAATAGGAAATTTTCAAAAAAATTTTAATTCGACGTTTTCGACGGAAATATACGTTTTAAGGACCCCTAAACCCAAATGATCAAGATTCACAAAATGGTCTGTGTGTCCATGTGTGAACAGCCTAACTCAAAGGCGCAAACTAGTACGAAACCGAAATTAGATATTTAGGGCATCCTATATGCCTAGTATGAGACAGCAACTTTTTCGATAAATTCGACCGAGTCCCACTGTATAGTATCAACTCTTCACATGTTTTTTGTTTTCTCCAAAAAAGCATTAACGATTTTCATTAAAGACGATTATCGTTATGTCAATGTACAATTGAATAATCTTAAATATAAGCTAGCTCTTATCCCCATTTAAATAGCTTGCCTAGGCTTAAATGTCATATTTGTAAAAAATCTTCCTTTAAAGTACCTTTTGTTTTGTTTATTTGCAAAAAATGAATAGCTTTCGTTGTCAGCAACAAAAAACAGTAGAATAATACAAAATATTAAAGATTTTTATGAATGACTAAAGGAGAAAAAAGAAAAATAAAGATATCCGATTTGAACGAGCCAAGACAGACTTTTATGATTACATTACTGGTTCTTTTTATTACTGTTCTCTGTGTGTGTGAATAGCCTAGCTCAGAACGGATATTCGTACAAACTGAAATTACATATTTAGGATATGTTACCTTAAAATATAACAAGTCTTTACATTTCCGTTAAAATCGACCAATGGGAATTACCACTTTAGAGAATCGACTTTACACTGTGTTTAAGATTTTCTCTAAAACGGGTTTAACGATTTCGATTAAACTCGATGAATCAATGCGAACTTAAGAGGAACTGAACGAAATGGGTTTAGCCTTATTTAAATAGTCTAGCCGAACTTAAATGGCGAATTTTTAAAAATCGTAATTTTGCTTATTTCAAATAAATAAGCAGTCACTTTCATCAGAAATAATTAAATAGTGTTAAATAATTATTAACTAATTTAATAAAGAATTAAAATGGAAAACTATAAATAGGATTTCGAATAAAAAAAATCTGAGAACGCCCGATCGTATTCATTGGTACAGCTTCGTTATGATTTGTTAAATTATATAAATTATTGTCCTCATTCTTGGCAGAAAAAAAATTAATATTCGTTATTTTTCCCTTAAGAAACCCTAAAATATGAATTTGTGTAGTAACTGAAAATTGCATGATTCGTGCACCAAATTTATCTATATCTAGGGAAAGAGGTCATATAGTCACAAAGATCGTTTAGTCAGAAAAAACTAAATTTAACAAGCAGTAGAACATTTTATTGATTTCGCCTTATGCTGTTTTACCTTTCTTCATAGAATGTAAATTAAAAAAATATGTAAAAAAAAATTTAATATTCGTTATTTTTCCCTCAAGAAACCCTAAAATATCAATTTGTGTAGTAACTGAAACTAGCGTGATTCGTGCACCAAATTTATCTATATCTAGGGAAAGAGGTCTTATAGTCACAAAAATCGTTTAGTCAGAAAAAAGCTAAATTTACCAAGCAGTAGAACATTTTTTTGATTTCGCCTTATACTGTTTTTACCTTTCTCCATAGAATGTACCTACAATCCACTTTCAAAAACAAGTGTTTTAATGATAGAAATATTTCGATTTCAAAATATTGTTGAGTGTTAAACACATAACTTATGTCAGAAATGAGAAAACCCCAGGAGGCAATTAAAGATGGATCGCAATCTATGTGGAACGATATCCCAAGGAAAAAACTACAAAATACATAATATAGAGATCAATCCTGGTGGACCTCCAACCGTATATGTCATAGAGAGGAGATCTTATTTACTAGACTAAGAATTAGTCACACGAGACTCACTCGTTCCTCTTCACCACCGAAATATCAGGATTGTAATAACAATATGACAATGAGCCACATCTTTTAGAAATAGCTCTACTTCGTGTGACACCTCAATAGTTTTGGGTTAAACCTAGATATATTCGTACCAACTGTGAAGAAGTTAATAAGTATAGTGAAGTATATGAACAACACTTCGGGACGAAAATAAAAATTAAGATGAGAAGATAGTTGACCGTGAGATATTTGAGAAGATGGTTGAGGGTGGAGGTAGAGAATAACTCAAGTTTAAAAAAAACTTATTAGTACCAATGTTTCGGCAAGAATTTCTAGCCTTCATCACGGCTAAGAATAAAAAACAAGACCAATGAATAAAACAAACCAATGAATAAAAGGATATATAGAATGATTAAAGTAAATAATAGTACAGAATGAAAACAGCTAAAAAAAAGTAATGAATATAGTGGGAAATAAAACGTATATATAGGTAATTAAATATGTAAGTAAAATAACATAAACAATGAAACAATAATATAAAGTTATATAATGCACAGAAAGAACTAAATATGAATATTTTAATTTAATATTAAAAATAATAATTTAAAAATTGAATTCATGGAAAAAAAAATTAAGTCAAATATTAGAAATAAAGAAAATATAAAGTCAAGTAAGAAAAATAAGTAATTAGAAAATATGACAGTAATAATATATATATTGTGAACAAAACTAATAACGTGGGTACGGAAAAATTAGAAAAGAATAGAGAAGGAGAAAGGGTTAAAAGAAGCATCAGACAAAAAAGGCTAGAAATCTTGGCGAAACATTGGCACTATTAATTAATTTTTTAACTTATTCTGTTACTCTCTGACCGCATCCCAACCATCTTCTCCTCAAAGATAATAAAAATTAAGGTAATTAGTATTTCAATTTTTAAAATCACAAAATATACTATTGTGAATAAGAAATTTAATAAACAAAAATAAAATAAGAAATAAAAAATAAATAAAGTTAATGACTAGCGAAGTTTTAACCCATAAAAGAATAGCGAACCAATGAACTTGCCAGATTGTTGGACCATCTTCCACCAATCATCATGTACCGAACTCATTTCGACGATTTACTCATACCACTTTAACCTCCCTCCATTATATATTAATAACTGTTTTAATTATTAGAGTAGATGACAGCTAGTTAGCACAGTCCGCATCAATAAAATATTACTTAGGGTCTAAAGTGGATTCCATTCATATTCATTAACGCACTTCCTCCGATATAGCCTTAGATCTGAAGAGCCCATCCGTCTTCCCCACTCATTTCTATATTTTCGCCTTACCCTCTCGAGTCTATTTTTAACTATTCTGAAATAAAATATATTTTCTCCTTTATATCTGGATATCTCACACTGCCCGATCTTAACCGCAATAAATTAGAATTATACGTGCATCTTTTATATACATAATGAGCTGGTACATGACTGAGTAAATCTTATTATTTGTAAGAAAACTTTTTTTTTTTTAATAATTTATTTATTGATATTTACAACTGTATACACATATATACAACAAGTAAATTTGCTGTAGGTGACATAGTAACATGATAAAAACATGTGGAGAATCTACCCACTGATAGAACTCCAATAACATTTCTAGAGAAGAAGATCTCGAGGCCATCTTCTTTTCAGACGCCTAGGAGGATTATTAGGTAATGAAAAAGAAGCCAGGTTAGAAACAAGTGGATTTGGGTGGTTGATAAGTTTATTGTGGAAGGAACGGTATCTGGTTCTGGCCAAATCGGGAACATATGGAATATTGAGGTCCTGATGGATGACTTGATTTGTGACAAAGTAAGGAGCATTAAGGATTTTACGAAGGATTTTGGACTGTAAGGATTGGATTCTGGAGGAATTTGATGGTTTAGTGGAGCTCCAAAGCTCAACTCCGTATGTCCAGATAGGCCTTATAATAGTCGTGTAGATCAGTCTTTTGTAATGGATTGGCAATTTAGACCGTTTGTCTAGTAAATGTTGCAATAGTCGGAATCTACGAGCAGTTTCTTGTCTTTTTAGTCTTGTATGAGGATTTAAGAAAACTTAAATAATAATAATGACTTAACGAATCTGAAGGTTCTATGCCGATACTACCAACTCTATATACGTCTGTCAAATGACGCATCTCCAATTCCAAATCTATTAAATCAGTATTAACGCAACCCTACCATCTGCATTTCGGATCAGTGTTTATAGAGATTTTAGGGTTTCGTTCGTCACACAGTCCCACAACTTTACACACCCGTCTTATTCGCTGCAGTGCTATATTATGAATTATATTTACTGGGTACAGTTCCTTCTATTCATGGTCGCCTGTAGCTGAGGGAGTAAGCGTCTGTTTCACGACTGCAATGGTGCTTGTTCGAATCCGGCCTGAGGGGTCGACCTTTATTTCTATGGTGGATCCATTAAATAAAAACTTGACCTCACATCATGGTTATAATAGGATAGTTAGCTCTAGATAACTCGTCTGTATGTCAGAAATGGCTAGGAAGTGGGTCATAAAACAATTCCCTCCATCCAGTGTAGCAACCTGGAGGGGCCTTACAAGAGGCCTTCTTAATTATTCTGTTAACTCATTCTTTTTCGGTTTAGATCTTACGTAATACTTTATTTTCAAAAACCTTAAGGCGCTGTTCTTCCCAAAGAATAAGAGGTCACTTTCCGCATCCTTAAGGAACCGTTGGAAGGATAATAGTTGTGTATATAAAACTCAAAGCTTGTATGAAGCGAAAAAAAGAAACAGAGTTGAAGAAAAGCGTACTTAAATTGTCCGAGAGGATACAGTCTTTTCTATTTGTGACTGAGGTATTCATTCTAAGGAAGAAAGGGCCTGTTGGGTGGCTTCTAGCCATATTGTCCTTCTCATTGTCACCTATTTGCTTCACACCAGGCCCGATCGATTACTGCGATTCTGATTCTAATTCCTTATTCTTCTTTCTTCAAATCCATAACTCCTTGTTCCACTTTGGACTCACTATCACTTTGAAAAATTCACGTCCACAAACTTTTAATATTTTATCGAATGTTTCAGTTAGATACCATGTCTCACTTCCGTACTTCACTGGCTTTAGATTTTTATAATAGCTTAGATGTAGATAAATAAAAGAATTAGGAGTTACCGTGGAAACTTACACATAATATTTGTATAAAATAAAATATAATTTCATTATGAATCATATTTTAGATTTTTAAAATAAATTTTATAATAAAAAAATATATGTTTATATCATATTATTTATATCTATGATTGTATAAATAAAAATATGATTCCAAAGTACAATAATGCCGTTAATACTTGTCTATTTTTTTTAAATTTTATATATATATTTTTTCCTTCAATGATCCCCTACCTGGACATTTCAGGATATATGGAGGGGTGGTGTGTAGGAGAAAGATATCTACAGGATACTACCCTCTTCTAACCTTGGTGGGGGTTCAAGTTTTCACTTCGTGGGACCGGCACAGAATAAAAGTCAACAAAAAATAAAATCCCTCTAGGCCGGATTCGAACAGGCGTCGCTGCAGTTCCGAGGCTTGCAAAGACCTACGCCTTAACTCTCTCAGCTATAGACCGTCTATACTTGTTCAATTTGGTTGTGATCAATTGCCTATTGTCACTATCAATTATTTTTTAAATAGTGAATGTTTATGTTATGTTTATGTCAATTAAATACACATTATATTACAGTATAAGGGGTGACGCAATAAGCGATGCAAGGTCGTCCTGACAATAATATTTAATTTTAGCATATATTTCACAATTTAGAAGTTGTATCCAATGACATAAAAAATCAATATCATCATCATTGTTTACCATTCTTAGGCTATTTACAAGTCGTAAGTATTTTTTTTTTTGTGGCACCAGATTATTGTCATAGAAGAGATGAATTGGTAAATACTAAATTCTAATGAATCTAATGTTTAACAATTCATATATGTTTTTATTTTGATCATGGTTTCACCACTGAATGTGGTGTTTTTGACACTTGAATAAAAAAAATACATACAGGAGCCTACTTTCTGGACCAGCTGACTTAATCGTAAAATTGAGTAAACTTCCTGTTAGCAGGAAAGGAAATAAAAAAAATCATCATCAGTTCCACCTATCATTTTGAAGAACTTTTTTTTGTTCTTGAGCTCAACAGAAAATATGGATAAAATATAAAAGTTGGACGTGAGGCTGTGAATTTATAGTTAAACTATTTCTTATAAATTCACATATTTATAATAATATGTAAATTTATAAGAAATAGCATTGTAATGTTTCACAATTTTTTTTTTACTTCGACAAGGCTACCACGAATCAATTTTAAAACAAAAAGGATGGAGAAAAATTTTTGAGACCGCTGGTTAAGTATATTACGAAATAGTAAAGCACAAAAAAGTTGTCGTTATTAACAAATACCTAACAGTACATTTGTTAAAATAATGGGAGTATTCTTATCATGACTAAACCGCTCGACTATCTGATTCAATGAGCGGTTGCCGGCAGCTGCTCCATTACAGATATTAAGGTTAATAAATGGGCAATAGCAAGAGATAAGGTTTATTAAGCGGAGCGCCATCTGCAGAAGCCCAGCTGATTGGCCAACTTGCTAACTACTACCAACCCTTCTTACCTTATTACATACTCCCTTCGACGAAAGCGCCATCTAATTAAAATTAATTAAACTTGAATCAACTCGGAGGTGTAGCCTCGTCCCGACTCTACAATATCCTTCACAACTTGCCGGCTGTGCAAACATGTCTCCCGATAGCTGTTACCTCCGTGTTCTAGAACAGGGGTTCTCAAACTGGGTGTCGTGTCGACTTGGGGTGCCACAACCCTGTACAAGGGGCTCCGTGGCAATAATATTAATTTACGTAAAGATTATATATTTCAGAATCAAATAGCATGGACACATATACTTGCACTAGCAGATCCGCATTGCTAGATTTAGGGATGTAGATAGATTCTTGAACACAAAGAAAGTTTAAAATAAATTAATATATTTAGTTATTTATACATTAAATCACTGATTTAATCAACTGATTATTAAAAGTATTCAGTTTATAACAGTAAATAACATTATTTAATAAAAATATATGGTAAAAAATAGAAATAACTTCACCACGACTCAACTAATCCTCACGCAACTTAAAGCTGGATTAGTGTAAGCCTCATTAAAATTGGATAAATAGTATGGCAGCGCATAAAATACCAACAAATAAATATTGATTTTTAGATATTAGATATACTATATCTACCACTAATTCTTAATCATTGTCAATAATTACAAGTTAATTGCTCTGAATTAACGTTACCTTTTTTTAACCTTATTTTCACTCGAGCCCTACTTTTATTTTTACAAGTGGGGGGAGGGATGCTCGGTACGGAGTTCCCCAGGATGAATATAAATATTGTAAATATGAATATGTTAAGGATGTTATTTTACTTTAAGTATAATTTTGTTACCAATATTTGAAAATATGTAATACTACACTACATAAATAAAAAAACTTTCAAAGTAAGGTTTATTGGAATGACACCAAAAATTACCGCACCATGTACTAAGCACAACAACATATATTAATATAATAATTTATTATAGTAATATTTTTTTTTTTGCAAAGAAAGACCACCGGCGGTTTATGGATACCACTAACGGGAATTGGATAGAAAATACGAGTCTTTTTAACTTCTGAAACTGTTACTGTCATTATTTAATATTACGACATTGTAGAATAAGTTAAATTTAATCATCGAATAGCGATGTTTTAACAGAACAAAACTTAATGCACTGGTAATGACGTGGAACCGAACCGTGAAGTTAGCAATGCCCGAGGAAGAATTCGGAACTCGGTTTTTCTGAAAACTAATAAGGATTAGGAGGATGTATCACTATATAGTTAGTTTGTGAGAACGTCCGTGGTGAAGGGAGGATTGTTTCAAGTCTGATCAATGCAAACCTTGGTAATGAATGAATGAATTAAAGAAATAATTTTATTCCGGAACAAATTTTCTTAAAGAATAAATACATTGTTCATAAATTAAGGTTAATTGTCTGGCAGACGTTGAAATAAGTTTCAGCGTACATAAAATCTTTAACTTAAATTATAATTTATAATAGTAATCAATAATGACTGTGTACATAGTGATACGGAGGTTTGGTTATGTAGTAGGAGAAGAAATACAATGGGTATAATGAAATAAAGGGTTAGGTTTGGATGGGATTCAATGAAAGGAAATCATTTATAAAAAAGCATCTTTCTTCTTTTTTTCAATGCATCGAGGTTATTCCGGATTTTCAATTTGGTTTCCAATTTAGTCATTCCACTTCTCACCAACTGGCAAGACTGTCTGAATTTATAATAAACGGATTCGAATTGAAGAAGCACATCCTGGAAACGTTTTTGGACTTCCAACAAGCGTTCGATAAGGTCTCCTGTACAACCTAAAGCGGGTGGACACTCCTAAGTACTTGTACGACATTTTGAGCTCGTTCCTCAACGATAGTACATTTTCTGTTAGAATAAATGACACAAAGTCTACCCTCAGACAAATACATGCCGGTACTTCACAAGGTTCAGTCCTTTCTCCCATTCTGTTCAACTTCTATGATCATGACATCACTCGTCCACACATACCTCCATAGCTATCTTCGCTGACGACACAGCAGTGTTCTATCAACATGATGTCATAATAATAGCTAGAAATACTTTGCAAAGTCACCTTAATGATATAGAACAAATGTCATTGTTTGTGTTTCTCTTAATATTTACTTTTATCTTTCAATAAGAATTATTATTTTTTCTAAAGTTTTTAACGTTGTATATACTTCGGGGTTTCTTTTCTACGAAAAGAATACTCCCATAATCAATTTTAAAAAAATATGAAATTAAACAAAAATATATACAAAATTAAAGGAAGTATGCATGGAGTACGAAATATAAACTTTCGGCTTGCTGATTCTTTAACAACTATTAAATAATACATATTTTATAGATAATCAATCAATGAATACGGAGTTTGCAAAATTGTATGCACATAACAAAATAAAACTTATGCCCAATTTTCTGAGTTACATAGCAATTTAAAATGTGTTCAGAAAACGGAATGAGATAAGAAATGTTAGCATCGTAACTTCAAATACAGGGCAATAAAAGTTGGTATTTAAACCGCACTTAATTTTATCTGAATCTGGAGAAGAAAGTGGTTTAAAGAGCTACTTGGGAAGGAGGCAGAAGTTAAGGAAGGGGGAGGTTAATATATAACTTGCAGGCGAAAACGGAATTGTTTCTCGGCTTTAATATAAACCCTTTCAAAATTTATATCCCCGCCAAACCGCCAACCGTTATTCTCGCCGCAATTCAATTTTTTTACTCCCCCCTCCTCTCAGTTCCCACTTTCTCATAAATTAAATCTGGCGTGTGTGAAGGACCGTCGCGTTTTTTTTTTTTACCTTTATCATCTTTATTGATTAAAGACAATTATTGAAAAAAAAAATGTGTTTGGCGAAAATTAACCCTTATTTTATTTTAAAACAGCAACTTCTTTATTCACGATGACAGTAATTTCCCTCGTTACATTTAGGTTAAGTGAGAGCAGTTACTCTTTAACATAATAATCAAGCACTGGAAAAACAAAAAGATAAATCAGATCCGGGGAAAGGAAACATGTGCCAACTATTGCGCACGCGCCCACCAGTGTGGGGATTGTCAAATCCAATACTAACAAGCGTGCTTTCCTCCATTCAAATCGATTTATTACAAATTCCTATAACCTTGCCAGTTGGTGTAGGTATGTATGTATGGCTTTACTAAAAACCAAATTAAAATCCGAAATAACAGACTGTATAAAAAAGGCCATTTTATCAAATTCAAGATTTCAAAGGATTGTAAATATTTTAATCATATTTAATACGTACCAATACTCAATAATCCCTTTAAGCTTATTTAATCCCATTAGACTTCTACAAAAAAAGCTTTGGTTTAGTTATTTGTTTCAAAGGGTTCGAACTCTTGACTCAGCCGCCATATAGTCCAGACCTCGCACCATCGGATTACTACTTGTTTCCATCCATGGCCCATTTCAATCAAGGCAACAAATTTGATAATTTTGCAAGTTTAAATTTCGGCTTAAGAGTTCTTTGACATCTGTCCCAAAGAATGGTATCAGCGTTGGATCGAGCAATTGGCTAGCAGAGGGCAAATAACGGTAGATAACAATGACTATAACTATACTATGAGTATTTTGTTTATACCCCCATTAATACTATTACAAAGGTAAAAAGAAGCAATATATCCTTTGTAACTGATTTCAGTAATTTCCCACTAATGGGTTATAAACCTAAGAGTCCATAGCTGCTGGACTTCTTGAGCGTTTTTACCAGGCTTGTAAATTACTACGAATTCGGCTTTCTCCCACGTTTTGGGAACTTTTTCAAGATATTCAAATACGTGTTTGAACAAACCGTTCCTTAGAAATGATTCTAAAATCCCCGTTTTTTTTTTTGTTTGTTTTTTATGACAATGAACTTCTGATTTATACGAATTCTTCTATCTCCCTAGTATCGAGAAAATATCCAGTATGGAGAAAACTATTGAAATTAACGAACGACAGCTTTCTGGGGTAATTTTTTTATTTTTAAGACATGTATCAAAATATGACTAGGACTCTTTTTTTCACTTTAAGCCATCATTTGACTTTACTGATTGAATACATTAATTTAAAAAAATTTTGTTTGGTTTAAAATTAACCTTTGCTCATTTCAAAATAGCAATTCTTTATCTACGACGGATCAGATTCCCATCACTATTTGTTCATATTTAGGTGAAGCGAAAGTAATTAATTATTTTCATAATGACCAATGAAAGGAAAAATGAAAAAAAAAAAAATCTGATCTGAGGAAAGGTAACTACGTACAACGAATGCATGCACCAGGACCCTGTTTCATAATGAAAACGGTATTGGTCCATAATAAAACTATAGAAACAACGTTGTGATAACACAAATATTTAATTTTTTCAATATAGGGATGACTATTAGTTTAAAAGTACTAAAGTACAGGTTGCTATTGTACAAGTCAGTTTAATTGTCTTAAGTTAAATCAACATGACTAATAGTATTAGTTTATTACTTTATTATTAGTTATTAATTTATTATGAAATAGGGCCCAGTTTGACAATATTCAAATACGTACTTGAACAAACTGTAATAGATAATTGTAAGTAATGTGATATTTAAATAATGCATATTTAAACCTTAATAAATGCTGATTATTAACTTAATGTGACAGTTTCAATATCCACTTCTATAGATTGACGGTAGCTAAATTTTTTATTAGCAACGTTACATATTCAGTAAGACTTTTTTTTGCGTTGCAATGAGAAAAGAAAACATGATAAAATATCACTCGACTCAAGATTGTGAAAGTCGCAGATACGTCGCTTTGGTTGTGCTCCGACGAAATTGGCAGTTAAAAATTAAAAAAAGGCTTAATGGTTTTAACTGAAGAAAAAGATAGTTGGGGGTGCGGTCTTCTAGCGAACAGCCCTGAAGAAGGCTAGAAACTCTAGCCGAAACGTTGGCACATTAAAATAAGTTAATCGTACTTATTTGTGTTTTTCATTGACCGCA
>NW_027107578.1:1165409-1166321 GCF_000696795.3 Halyomorpha halys | reverse complement strand
AGTTCCAAGAACATGAACTGTTTCCACTTAAGTTTGTGTTCTATGTTAGAACAAGTTTAAAACCTTGTTTGTGTTCTATATTAGAATAAGTTATGAATGAGGAGAAGATGGTTGGGGGTGCGGTCAATGAAAAACACAAATAAGTACGATTAACTTATTTTTATAAAAATAATTTATTTTATTTTTGTGTAAAATAATGTACATATTACTACAAATTTATTTTTACGTTTTTCATACACAAAAAAATAAGTTAATCGTACTTATTTGTGTTTTTCATTGACCGCACCCCCAACCATCTTCTCCTCATTCATCATCCACGGTCAACTATCTCTCATAAAGAAGTAAAAGATATTTTTAGAGAGTTTTGATGTTTAATTAGTCAAAAATTCGATTATCAAAGTTCACATCTTACAGTAAAAAATGATAAAAGGAAAGTAATAATTCTATGCTAGTTCGAAAAAAACAAAGATAGAATGGTCCGGCAAAGAAACAAAACAGATGGCTTTAGGAGGGAGCTAAAGAGGGCTGAAGCGGGGCGTCGAGTTAATACACAAAGTTATATGGAATCCCATCTCCGGTCCCAGGTATCAAAATACTTCTTCTGAACTTTTTATGACAAATAAAACGGAGTCCATAAAGTTGGCAACATTTATAAAAAAAAATAAAATAGAAGAAAGGAAAGAGGATAAATGAGATGGCTTCCTCTGACCGACACCGCGGGCAAACAGCCTTCTCAGCTTGTCTCAAAACTGACAGAACAGTTAAAAAGATCTCTTTCGCTGAGATCAGATCGACTTTGGATCTGGGTGATTGAGAAATAAAATATTTCCTGGTACCGAGACTACCTGCTATATTACCATGAAAATTATTTCAAACTATTAAAGCAGATTTTAGTAAAAAAAGTCAAGATAT
>NW_027107578.1:1161358-1165194 GCF_000696795.3 Halyomorpha halys | reverse complement strand
ATTGCTGCAGAAGGGGGGGGGAGTGTTTGGATTACTGAAAATTTCAAAGTATTGGAACCAATGATCACTCTCTCTCTACTAACCTTTCGCCAGGTACTATGAGTCTTATAACATCGTTGGTCACTAGCCGTATTTTGGGCGGCTACAACTTTTGTTTTCTTTTACATGCTCAGTTATGCTAAGAGATGATTTAATTTGTTATAATTATAAGACTGTTCATTTATAAGTAAAACACAAGTATAAATAAAAATAATAAAATACTCTTTGTATAGATTAATTTAAAACTTGATAAAAAAAAAATAT
Source organism: Halyomorpha halys (assembly GCF_000696795.3). Lineage (NCBI taxonomy): Eukaryota > Metazoa > Arthropoda > Insecta > Hemiptera > Pentatomidae > Halyomorpha > Halyomorpha halys. The sequence goes on along the minus strand of NW_027107578.1, from coordinate 1,164,891 downwards.
CAGCAACAAAATTTGTATTACGCATATTTCTATTATTAATTAAATTAGTTTTTCAGAATCAAATAATTTACGCAATAGATATAATTTCCAATTCCAAAAAAATATATTATGAACAATTTCAAAGGAATTATTTTAACCGAAATCGAAACTGTGTAAACCTTTCCACTTTATTTCACGATGATTACAATAACTTTCCAATAGATTGGGAGTTTAAAAAGTCCTTTAGGCATGTGCAATTTTATTTGGAAACAAAAATGTTATTGCCTGCAGAGTTTGCTCGTAAAAAAGTAACTTTATTTACTTTTTTTAACGCCAGTTCGGACTATTGGAGTGTTAATACCGAAGTTCGGGTTACCGAGATTACATTGTTTTTGATTAATTATTCGATAGTACTTTATCAGTTCAGTAGATTTTTATTAGATTGGGTTACCGATTTATAAAAACTAAATAAAGTAGCAATCATCCGACACAGAATAGGACATATTCGAATGACACACATCCTCCTCATAACAGGTCCCTCCAAAGTGTTCGAAATATCATAGTAATCGGACCGTCAAACACATTTTTGAAGAATGTAATCACTATAAATTAACTTTGAACCAGTTATGGATACCAACAAATGTTCCAATGGAGTTAAGAAACGACAAATCCGTAATAAGAAGAGTCATCAAATTCATCCATAAGGCTAACTTAATAATCAGCCTTTAATTATTATAATAATATTTCAAACCTCACGAAAATCAATCCCACTTGTGTGGATCCGCTCAACAAACCAAAGGTATGATTTAGGAACAGCTAGGCCTTACTAAAACCAACGACCAACGGGCGTTGGAGACCAGGCTGTTAAAATCCTTTTCAAAACTAGCAAAACTAAATAAATACATTTTCCTTTAATTAATTTTTTATGACTTTACTTTTTCAGCAAACTTTACGTCTCATAATATTTTATTATTTATTCGTGATGGTCCATGATAACTTTTGTGGATTTTTTTTTTAATTCATTAAATTTCTATTGATTAAAAATTATTGCGGTATAAATAATTTTAATATTCTTAAATTGGTATTTTGTAATTACTATTTTTAGTAATAGTTTCAGATTGTTTAGTTTGTTCCCCAATGGTACCTCTCACGGTATCTCATAAATTTAGGTTTAAATTTATATTATTTTTATATTGATTAGGATCCAAAGAAAGTAACTAGTGGAAATATCAATGTTTCGCATTATTTTTTTTAACGAAACTATCGATAGTTTTAACTATGTACTTTTACCCATCCCTAGTTTTCAGTGCTGGATAAAGTGATGCAGCTGCAGCACATCGAATCTAGTAAACAAATTCCTGTTAATAATAAAAAGGGTATGGCAGTAAAGCATTATTATTTTTATTGTGAATATTATTGGAATTTTTAAAAAATATTCAATGAATATAATAATACAGAAGTTGTCAAGTATGTCATGAAGTAAATGACAAGCGAGACTGGGAGTGATGAAGGAGGACATCAACCGACTCCAAGAGCAATAACCACAACTCCGACAACCAGAGCCTGGAACACAATGTACACGTCCACGATTTTAATACTGTAACGAAAAACAGGCGGTGGGAGGATACTTTACAATTCAAATAGCGCCACGTTTTGAGTGGACATGGAAGGGTCGAAAAACCGAAAACAGCATCGAATTTTTGAGCTGTAAGCTGTAGTGGCATATTATTAAGGTATATACACGTAGTTACATGTAATAATCGTACAATGAATGATTATCATACCTTAGATAGTCGTTGAAAAACGTAGTGTGGTAAACACACCATATAACTTTCACTTAACACTCTAATTTAAGTTGATATTAATTCCACGTTTCAAATCAGGTATTTTCGTATTATTTACTGTCCTATACTAATTGGTCAAATGAACTTTTCAGTAGATCAACTAACTCTAATTTCAACAGTTTTTAGAATGTAGATCAGTATTTTGTAATGTGTTGGAAGTTTAGAACGTTTGTCTAGTAAGTGCTGTAATAATCGAAATCGACGTGCAGTTTCCTGTCTTTTCAGTCTTGTGTGAGGAGTCCAGGTTAATCGCTTGTCCAAATGTAGTCCAAGGTAGCGGATCTGTTCGACAGGGGTAAGAGTAACATCATTAAATGAAACTGTAGGGCAGTCAGTAGGTTTACGACGAAGGGTAAAGGTGATTTGATGGGATTTGTTGGAATTTATCTTAATCCTCCAATGATGACACCATTCTTCGAGGGTTATGATATGGAATTGGAGATTTTGGGATACAATTAATGGGTTATTAATAATAAATTTAAAAAATAAATGCTAGAAGCTATTTATATATCGGAAAATATTAACTATACGGTTTATTTCAAATCAGACACAAGAAACTTGAACCATCATTTTGCTGAATTTTTATGTACAATTAATTTTTTATTAAAAGGCTTGTATATAAGATAAAAAATATATATTTAAGTTTGATAGGCTTTTTAGTAATTAATAAACTAGAATAAAATTGGAAAATAAGAACCTGTTATGTGTGGAAGGTTAAATAACGTATTGTTGATAAAGTGTTTGGTAATATCGTAATAGATAGTGCAAATTGAATAAAATTATAAGTGAAATATTGAATAAAAATAGATAATTCAACACAATAACGATGAATGTTAATTAATTGGTGCATAGTATTTCCTTAATTAATTATGTTTCATAGGTTAATTGACTTTATAGGTTAATTAGTCAATACCTTAGGCCTAAGGTAACTACGTGAACCTTTTCATGACATTGTTGTACCTATGATATAAGAAATGTAGGATAATTTATAATTCAGAATATTTTTTTTAATGATTTGATTGTAATTGAAATTTATAATTAATAGATACCCTTGAGAATGGATATCGATGAGACTATAAGGATATTATTTATTACAACTGATAAACATATCCTCCTTTTAAAATAAGTTAGGAAGAGAAAATCAAAGAGCCGTGATCAATGAGTTTATTAATCTAGCGCTGATCATGGTAACGTGTTTCCCTCTCCATCAGCAATTTTCCTTGTTCAATTATATTTTTAATTTTCTTTTAAATTAATTGAACCGTTCTAACACTTTTTTTGCCAAAGAATGGTGTTAATTAAGGTGTGTGTCAGAGTTTCAAAATAAAAATTTAATTTAATATCGTTTATGTATTTTTACTATGTCAGCATGTACTCTTTATTATACATCGTTCTATAAATCTTTAGTGGTTAGAAATTTACAAGTGGAGAAAAAATCGGTATTAGTAAAAGATAAAATGAAACGAAAGAAGATAATTCACGTGAGGAGGAAATCGTCGGGAAGTGAAGTCAGTGGTGCAATAAAAACACAAATTTATTTATTTTGATTTACCTTGTAAAGTCCTGTTTTAGTAATAATTATATAATTTTGGAAATGTTATTTTAATTGTTGCTTACTGCATGTGTTAGAGACCGTGGAACCTCAAACTTGGCCAGGGGTAATAATAGGGGTATTCATGATGTTGTGTTAAATGTTAAATGTTTTACCAT
>NW_027107578.1:1154277-1160713 GCF_000696795.3 Halyomorpha halys | reverse complement strand
ACGCTTTAACATGTTAAACCAAAGATCATGAATACCCCTAATAAGTCTTATGGTTAAAACTTTTTGGTAATCCTGGCGCTTTGGGATTTTTCCCATCAGCTATAGGTTAGACATCAATGGTCGAGTCAGATTCTAGTGATCACAATTTCTCGCCTTTAACATTATGGACCATTTTTTGACCGTTGGTTTCACCATTTTTAGCTTATTTATGACTTGTTCCTACAATCAATAAAGAATTTGACGTTTTAAATACAGTAAATTTCAGACCTTCATAAGTATTAAAAAACAATACAATTTTTTTCTAGCATTGGAGAAAGTTTTTTTTTTTTAATTTAGGCCAAATAAAATAAGTTTCTCTTATAATTGGTAGTGTTATTTAATACTCCATTAACCGCACTCCCCTACCATTTTCCACTTACATTTATCTACGTTTTTTTAGTCTTAGATCAACTATAGACACTTCATTATTAAGACATTATTCTCTTTATTCTGAGCCAAAATTTCCTTTAGAAATTACTACTGAATAGAAACTTCTGATGAACAACCGTCATCCTTTAAGCTCCAGAAGCTTGGACTAGATATAATCAGAACTAATTTGCTTTAATTGGATCTAAAAATCTTGAAATTTGAATATTTTTTTTATTATTTAGTCCGCAGATTCAGGAACCACAATTTCCAAACTCTTACTGCTAAATTGTAATATAGAGGTTTTTTCAATAGATGATTTTTATTTTTTCTATTAAATTTATTTTTATGGCCAGGTTTTTATCCGATTTAAGGAGGGTATACAGTAGATTCACATAAAAAATGGCGTGAACGCGTACACAATTTATCTCGAAAATGACGGCAGTGGAGGGAGAAGGGAGACTAGGGGGAGGGGGGAGGGAGATCTATTTGAACTGCCCCTAATTGCGAAACCTGATCTAGAAGGCTCTGGCCACTATTATCCTCTCGGTACAGCAACACTCTCCCAGTCACTCCAATTCCAGTGATTGCCTAACCGCTTCAAACAAAGCATTCCCTCTCTTATATCTATTTCACTTACCTATTTATGGAATATATTGTAAAGGGGAATGTTGGGATCGTTTACTATTTCGAGTTTTCGACAGAAACACACGTTTTGTAATTCCCTGAGTGGAAATAATCAAATATCTATTTAGAGCATGTCTATACTTGGGATGATATTTTAACTCTTTTGCAAAGTCCACCAACTGAAAACCCTACCTTATAGTACCAATTTTGCATACTTTTTTCGATTTTCTCAAAAACGGCTCTAATGATTTTAATAAATCTCAGTAAATCAATAACCAATTAAGTTATCTTTATTATTAGATATGTTTTCCCCACAGAATTAACACAGCTTTAGTGCCAAATTTTCCAAAAAAAAATTCTTCTATTGATACCTCTAATTTTATTTTATTGAAATTAATAACAATCTCACATTTTTACTACTAATAAAAATGTTTAAAAATATAAACCTCAAAAGGATTCGATAATTAACTTGAGTTAAGAGGAGAACTATTTTTCCAGGTTGATAACACATTTCCAGAAATAAGAGTAGTAATATCGACGTATTATATTTCGTTAGAAAGTCAAAGATTTTAGAAAAAAATAATATTTAGCATATAAAGTTGTAGATGGTAATAGAGAATGACGAAAACGCAGTTTATCGTATAATATTCTGTGGCTTTAAAAATGTGTTATTATAATAATATAAATGTATAAATAAAATAGTTAAAACATTACATCACAAACATTAAGCATTTAGGAGGAACGGAACGGATCCTTTTGATATGTGCACCCAGTCATATGTCATGCCAGGTATCTGTCTTTTACTTCGTAGCTGAGAAATGTTCACTTGAAAGTCGTATTGCTCAGAATTGCATTTGTTACACAATCCTAGTTTATAAACACTTTTATATTTTATTCATTTAACATATAATCTGGCAATGTGCCAATGATTTTGTTCATATTTATTCGTATTTCCTAAAAGAAGGAAGAAGAGTCTAGGTAACTTCAAACCTGAAAAGTATGTACACTCCTTCCACCAATCTCTTGCCACACTCTCACATCCTGGCATTCTAAGTAAATAAGAAAAGTATTAAAGAAAAGTGGTCACTGTCTAATCTAGATTTTCATCTAGAGAAGCTCTCGAAAACAGTTTTCAAAGGTTTACCTATGAAACCATTTTTTTTTTCATATGAAGTAATTAGAGTCTATCACAATCTACACTGAGTTCTATATATTGCATAAATAAAGCATCTGTTATAGCAACATTTAACTGGGTTCATGCCCAGTTGGTTTTCTATTTCTCCGGTCTGATATAATTTAATGACACAGTAGTTATCAAATACTTAATTTGTAATTTAATTTAACCTATATATTGAACATTTAGTTGACAGGATAATTAATCCATAAAGTGAGGTTTATATGCATTGTCGATTTTACCGTAGTTTTATTATTGTTAATACATCTTTTTACCTAAGTCTTCGGTTCGGGCTAAACACAGGTACAAGGCTTACAGTTGGCTAGGCTTGATAATAAGTTCTTTTATTTGAGATTCCTATTCACGATATCGCCAATATATTTTTTTCCTACGCCAAAGGAGGCATTTCTGCCATTTTATTTGATACAGCCCAGTATACTTTACGTGCTTTATTCACGTAACTCCTGTCCGCCGTTGCCGTACATGTAAACATGTGATCGGTGGTCATCTTACCATTTCCACACAGGACGCAGTCTAAAGACTCAGCCACTTTTATCCTCTTCAGGTGGTGCCGTAGATATCCATGCCCGGTGGTCAACCTGAAGCATGCCACTGCCACCGCTCATAGTAAAGTCTATCAATGCCGCCCAGTTCTCGCCCATTCTCCTCTACTCCTTTCCTCTGCTCTTACAGTGAAAGCGCTTCGGTCCATTTCTTTCACCATGTCCATGGAAATAGGAAGAACCGGCTCTAGTTGGCTAGCCCCTAACCAAGTGCAAGTCGATCCATCTCCTCATTCCTATGTATACCACAATGAGCTAGAATCCATTGCATCACCAATACTTTAAGTATCACTTTCTTTACTTCCTATAGTTTTCCGGCATGCTAGAACTCCAGCATTAGCCGCGGGATGTCCAGATACTATTTCCAGCAGTGCTGCTCTCGAATCCGACAGCAGAACTATCTTCTTTTGAAGAACTATCTTGCAATAATATATGACAACTAAAATAATTTTTTATGTTTGAAATTGTTAATTTTGATTTTGAGAATGGAGAGGAATGAAATTACTTATATGGAGTTTTTAGCTCAATTGATTTTTCCATAAATGTAATAGTTGAAATAAAATTTGTGCCTAACCCTACAGCCGCTATTCCAAGACAGGATGTGTCTCTCCAGCTAAATGAAATGTTAATAAGTTTTCTATTCATAGCAATATATAAAAATAAAACGGAGCCGAGAACACATTTATTTAGTAGGCCGTTATTGTAACTAGAAAGGGTCGGAAGAAGAAGGGCCGGACCTCACTTTAAATTTTAAATAAGGGCTGTTGCTCTGCACTCTCCTGCTTAGAGAAATGTATGCAGTCTTTACAAATGGCTTTTTTAAAAGCTCCCGACCCTTTGGCCACTTTGCACAGATGTAGTATCCTCTACATCACGTCTTGTTTAAACTTTATCTCATCAAACGTGCACTTAAAAAGACTCCAAGCTGCTCGAAATGTTTCACAGTCTATCGCCTGAACACCTAGCGAGAGTAAGTTCACTAAAAACTGGTTCTGACAAAGGGAAACCTTTATTTGTAATTGGTTAATTTTATGGGTATTAAATTTTAATTCGTGTAGTTCACTTTTTTTATAAGATAATTTAAATTATTATGTATTAACCTAAAACTTCTCAAAAACTACTTCATCCTCTCTCTTACCCTCCTCCAAATTTCTGTACCTTTTCTAAATCACTCTCCATCCGTTAAACTACCTCCGGTCGTGAAATGGTCTCATTTTCTTTGAAAGCCTCTCCATTGTACCTCAAAAATTCCAAGGTAAAGGACCTCTATAGTGTGTATCCATTTGTTCTATATTTCGGCATAACATGCCAACTTGATATCTACCCAGAAAAAACTTTTAGAGTATAATATTCTAAATTAAAACATTAGGCTATTTTTCTGTAATATAAAAATGAAAAATAATTTTACAAATGTTTTTCTCATTTTTTTTAATAATAAATACTCCATTCGTGAAATTGAGTATTCCGAAGAGGATTCCATTTCCTGTTTATTTTGAACCGATCGATAGTTATAATACCGTCAATGATCTTAGACATTAGTAGAACGGAAACAAAGAGATCGGGAAAAAGGCTTCTTTTTAGTAATTGAGTAGATGATGCAACTCGAAGCCGGCGAACCGAATCTTTAAATTCCAGTTGGTGGAAATAATGAGGAAAATATAACAAGAAGAGTATCACTCGGCAGCTAGGTCACGTTTCTTCTTTATGTTATTGTTTGAGCTTTTGAGTTCCCGAGCTGTTCCTTCAATTAGCGAACACCTACTTTTAACACTCTCCTACGACCTCAATAGCTTCTTCATATAATGATCATATTTAATGATTCATATTTAAATATTTTAAACTGACTTAATTGAATCATTAATAAACAAACAGAGAATAAAGAAGATAAAAATTAGGGAGCAACAGAACTTCTTCCCTAATGTCGCTTTTAACGCTGATATTTGTTTACAAAGCTAAAAGTCATTTAATTATTATAAAAAAGTTCCTAAAAAAGGTTATCAGACCGTCATATGTTACAATTAAATTTTTTGTGTTCGCTTTGTAATTTAAAGCGATTTTGATTTTCAGACATTTTTATAGTTTCTAGAAAAATTTTTCTATGGCTATTAGTTTCTTTATTTTTTTTTTTTTTAACGAATGTTTTTATAAATCATTTTGATTAATTTTTAATAAATAAATTATTTATTCAAACCTAATGCATAGTATAATTATCACTAATTTTTTTAAAAGCCTAAGGGTGAAAAAAAAAACATTTAAAAAGGGAATATTTAAACAATATTAATCCAAAATATACATCTATACGTTAATAAATACATTCCAGAATGTTATACCGAGTCATACCACCTCATTGTTCTAAACAACGTCTTTTGTAGCGTTGAATACAATTTTGTTTAAAATAGCAACACAAAGGTGTAGGAATATTAATATTTCGCCCTGTCTTTTTTTTTTTTTACATAAAACTTTTAAATTCAGATTGTATGACTTATACAATGTTCGTTCAAAAAAATTAATTCTTTTATCCATTATATTTACTGTCATGTATATTGTTTTTGTCTTGTGATTTTTCTAGAAATTTTATTGAAATATTGGTTCCCAAAAGAATGAATTGTTTTATCACTTGGATTTACCACTGTTATCTATATTGTTTCTGTGTTTTGATTTTTCTGCAAATTTTCTTGAAATATTGTTTCCCAAAAAATAAATTGTTTTATCACTTGTATTACCACTATTATCTATATTGTTTCTGTCATGTGATTTTTCTGAAAATTTTCTTCAAATATTAGTTCCCAAAAAAATGAATTTTTTTATCACTTGTATTTACCACTGTTATCTATATTGTTCTGTATTGTGATTTTTCTGCAAATTTTCATGAAATATTGGTTCCCAAAAAATGAATTGTTTTATCACTTGTATTAACACTGTTATCTATATTGTTTCTGTCTTGTGATTTTTCTGCAAATTTTCTTGATTATATGTCTCCTTCATTTTTAGTTGATGTACTAATAGTAAATTTAGAGCCAATGTTTTTTTTTTCAAAACGTTATGCATCGAAGCATCCAGTTCCTGTGAACTTTTTTATTTTTGTACATTTTTTGGAAGACATGAACTAGAAATTAAAAAAAAAAAAGAAAAAATAACTGAAATCAATCAAATGTTTCTTCTTTATGATAAATATTTTACATGAAAATAAAATTAAAATCTGTACCACTACAACCCATGAAGGTTCAGGGGCTCAGTACTTTATAAGGAAGTACTGTTTCCTGAACAACGGTTGAATAGGGAGGTGATTTGTTTAACATCTCCCACGATTAATTAAATTAAAGGTACCAACTTTATAGAAATTTTTCACCTAATTTTTTTAAGATTTTACTATTCTTTTTCGTATTACACGCTATGATTTTAATTAACTATTACTTAATACAGTACCTTTAATAATCATTCATTCTAACTATGGCATCAATTCTTTCCTCTCCTCCGAACCATTTGTTTATGCAATCAAAATAAATCCTAACATCCCAAGGAAGGATTTTTTTATTTCGATTTTTAAACAAGTTGTTGTTGTTGTTGATTGTTGCTTAAAGGCGTAAAACCCTCTGGTCATCAACGCCTATGGGATGATAAAAGTAAAAAAAAAATAATAATAAAATAAATAAATAAATAAAAAATA
>NW_027107578.1:1142197-1153981 GCF_000696795.3 Halyomorpha halys | reverse complement strand
TGACCTATTCTCCAGCGGGCCAGAGCAACCTCCTCTCTGCGGCTGTTGCGGTAGGATGTCGACCATGGTTTTACTGATCGTTTTATTTCTTTTAATTTACTTGGAGAGCTTTCATCCCACTTGGCCTGCCATTTTTCTAATATTTGTGATTGAATTTTTTAAACAAGTATTTATGTGCCATCGCAATAAATTGGCCTAACCCTTCACTAACATACCCTAAGAAAACCTTAATAAAATGCTTCGAAAATTGGCGTCAAATATATATTACTAACAAACGGTTGCATAATGATCTTAAATCCTGGTAAACATACATACAAATTGGTGATAGACCGTATGTGAATTAGAATGGTCAGAGTTGTGTAAAAATAAAATTATAAAAAGTTAGTTATATATTAAATGGGATATTTAATATGTCCTACTTTCAAACCACAGCAGGGCAGTTGTGTAAGATACAGACGTGCAGGATAAATGCAAAAAGAAAATTATTACATTCGTAATAAAAAAAAAATTAAAATTAAATCTGTACCACTACAGCCCATGAAGGGTCAGGGTAAGGGGTGCAGTACTTTGTAATGAAGTACTGTTACTAGACCAACGGTCATATAAGAAGGTGATTTGGTCATAATCACGTTCGACCACCAGATTTTTATCCAATTAAGGATACCCACTCCAAGGGTGGGTGGGCCCTTGAGGGCTCCCGAACCCACAGGGCTAATTCACAGCTACAGTAAAACAGAAAATAGTTATCTGACACAGCTGTATCCAAGGCCGGTTCCTTGGAGTTAGTTGCACAGTGCCTTACCAATGCGCGTGTAATCAAATTTCTCTTTGTTAATTGATCATTTTCTTGTTAATTGACACATATAACGAATATAACAAACCTGCAGCGTGGTTCGAAATACTGGCTATTAATAAATATATTACACTATTTATTCAATTTTTTTTTAAAACCGAACCACCTCCTAATAACACAGGTTTGGTTTTATGCACCTATGGGATTCCGATATACTATGCCGTCAAAACTGTTTTATTAATAGATCTAATGCATAAATCTAACTTTTATTATTTTTCATTATCTATCTTTATTAGTTAATCATTTATATCCTTCAAATTTCCATTTTATTGTCTACTAATGGTATCAGTAGCCTCTTATTAGTTCAATAATCAATAATCTAAAAAGATAATTCTTTTCAAGATAAATGAAATGAAATAAAATAACTTTTCTAATTTTCGTTTTAGACAAAAATCTTCTTTATTTTTGATTCCTGCGTGTACCACTTTACATTCTTATAAGATTCTAATAAATAATTCTAATTCTAATAAATTGTTTGCTATTTAAGTACTATTTTTATAACTACTGGGACAATTGTATCCTATAATTACATTCGTTCAAATAATAAACTAGTAATGTTTTTTCTTCTTTGTCTCTTAAATTAATTTATATTGATTTTTTTTTTATATTTCATAACATTAGAACAGCAAACATATCAATATCATTCATTCAATAAAATTTTATTTTATTTATTTCTTTTTGTCAGGACTTTTGTTTGTTAAAGCCACCTCAAACCTCTTTGTCTTTTTTTAATGAAAGTTTTAAATAACAAAAAACCGGCTCGGATGTAAACATTTATTAGGTGACACCCACAATAGAAAGCATAAATTAATTAAAATATAATAATGAATATAATTTTTAAAAAAGGCATTTAAGACAAAAATAAATAGGTAGCTGCCCCTCCCCCTCCCAGAAGTTAAAAAAATATTAATTTAATTTTTAAAAAAATTTCAAGCAAGTAATTGTATAATTAATAACTACAATTGTATATAATTTTCTTAAAATTTTAGATTCATTCGCCTTTTCCGTACTGAAATGTCATATCCTGATTGACTATCGCTTGTTTTGATCCTGAGTACGATCTTGCGTATTTAAAATAAAATACTGTATGACGGTCCCGAATGAAAATATGATAAACTGCGATAGGTCAGAGGAACATCTTTTTTCTGTGAATGTATAGTTGATTCTTTTTCTTTGCTTTAAACACCGCTGCAATTCTCAAACTGGTCAAAAGTTGGTGAGCCCACTTCTTTACTCCATTCCTCAATTAAAATTAATTAGCATAATTGTATTTATAAGCACAATGGACTGTATTATATGTTTAACACAATCAACGGTCAAGATGTACAAAAACCATAATGGTCACACTTAAAAGGGGTAGACAGGGTTTGGTTTAAACCATAGGTCAAACTAATACGCAGACAAGACATGGAATTGCACTATAAAAGTCACAATCTACAATAAAAATATCCAAAAAAACACATAACGCCCCTGGTTTTGGTACTAAATTATACTAAACGACTAATTAGTAATAACTGATTTAAAATGAAGATCATCGGCCTGTTGTTAGGCAACGCATTAGCATGTATAACAACCCTTAGCAACGGTTTACTTTACAATTAATCATTACAATGCAAATATAAAATACATACTAATGTTTCTTTTAAAAGAAACAAAAATTTCAAAGAAAACAACGCTAATAAAAACAAATGCAATTAAACCAAATACTAATACTAAAAAAACAATATTAACAATTAATTATTAAACATGGCGTTAACAATTTTTAATAAAACCCTGCCACTAATTATTTAATTTACAGTTTAATGAAGATAAGAAGCGACATGAAGAGTTTTTATGAAACAAGAAATTAAAGATCTAAGTGCATCCTTAAAAATTAAACATCAAACTAAGAGCCTCGGGATTTTATTTTTTTTTTTTTTTTTAAGTTTCCGGTCGAAGAGGCAAGAAGAAGCCTGAGCGCTTCGACTGGAAGAATCAGCCCTCTCACTCCCTTCCCTTTGAACTATTTTAATTAATTTCACTTTCTAAGGTGAGAACAGTTACTCTTAGAGTGGGCTGCTGTCACCGAGGCTACCTATCTTTTACTACGCATAATAGGATTACTTTTTTTACTATTCCCAACATAGAACCTCATAGTGGCGAGTCAAGTCTATGACACAAAGAGGAGAAAAAATTTGGCATTTCACCCCAATTTTTTATTACTTTGATGAAAAATATATGCAGTTGAAATTGATGACTCTTTCAACCATTGTAAATGAGATTAAAAAAAATAGCGGATGTTCCACATGTTAAATATAATTACAATGAGGTGTAAATAGTTGACCGTAGATTAATGCTTGAAGAAGTTTGTCGGGGGGTGCGGTCAGCAAAGAACAACATAAATAAATAAATATGGTTTTGTTTATGATTCGTTACCAATCTTCCCTCAAAGCCGTAACCCCTGATGAAGACCTGAAACTCAGGTCGAAACGTCGGCATAAAATAAATAAATATGGTTTTGTTTATGATTCGTTACCAATCTTCCCTCAAAGCCGTAACCCCTGATGAAGACCTGAAACTCAGGTCGAAACGTCGGCATAAAATAAATAAATATGGTTTTGTTTATTTATGTTGTTCTTTGCTGACCGCACCTCCCGACAAACTTCTTCAAGCATTAAATAAAATTAATGTTTGAGTTCCAGCTAAGAAAAAATTTTCTGTTGAAAAAGTTTCATTTTTTATTTAAACTCCACAAGGTATTCAGCAGTAAAGGTGAATATCATAGAAATTGCTTCTTCTGTTAATTAAACGTTATCAAATACATTATATTAGCTTTCTGAATTTAATTTTTAGAAAATTTAATAAATTAATTTCTATAAATGCACCAATAGTGAAGTTTAATGAATTAAACAATTTTCAACCATGTTATATGGATAACATAGATGATTTCGATAGTGAAATTGAAAGTATGTCAAGTATGAGGTAAATATAATTATATGAATTACAAATATACATATATGACATGGATGAGAACTGTTGATTAAAATAATTATTATTTTTAGCATTATTAAGCTGCATGAATATAGGATAATTGTCACGAAACGTTGTTCAACAATGCTGAAAAATATAAAATAGTTTGCATTCATCTTTAGAAGTTTTTTAACTTCGAAAATTTATAGAAATAAATTAATTTTAATTTTAGCGCTAATAGGAATCTGTATGTAAAATAGTTCCTTACATATAGTTATTTCATAAACTAGAAGTTTTTTTATTCCAAAATACGAAAAATCTACATTTTACGAATATAAAGCAAACTTGCTAATCCCACTTCAGATACTCCTTCAATGAAAGCTGATATACATCGTTCGTAGAAATAATATTGCCTTGATATTTGCCTATAAGAATTCATAAAATATTGATTTATCGTTATTTGGAAAAAAAAAAGTTTGATGTTTGAAAAATTTTATATCGAAAACTATTAGACACAAATATCTCTATTGGACCTCATTTCTTCACTTCACATTCGCTCTACTTTGAATAATATTCTATTGTTTTGTTTCTTAGTGTTGTAGGAAGCTTTGAATACAGTAAGCTCCGAATTTCTGAATGTCCCTCAGTTGATCCCATGAATGAATTGTTATTAGGTAAAAAAAATATATTTATATCTTTTTTAAGGACAGAATAAAATTTGTATGTACGTACCATCGATGCGTTAAAGCATTTGATCAACTTAACTGTAAATTAAAGATAAAAAAAAAGAAATAAATGAAGTTAGAAGAGAAAAGAACAGAAGAACTGCCAATGAGCTCATGTTATATTTTAAAGAATTTCCGCTAAAAAACAAACAAACAAGATCTGAGGAGGGAAAACACTGCTCGCCAGTTTGAAAGAGTCGTTTTGGAACTAAGTTGGGACCGGGACTTGCCGCCGAGTAATATTTCTTTTTTTATATCTTCCAGAGATTTAAAAGATAGATGCATCGGCCACCGTCACGGATCCCCAGCTCCTATAAACAGGCGGCTTCTTACGGCAGTTGGTTTTTGTTTGGGAAATTGTTCTTTAGATGCACCTTATTCTCTGCCGTTCTTGGATTAGGTTGGAGTCACGTCGAAGGACTCCCACCTCACAATATATCCAAATAAAATGGAATGGATCTTTAAAATTTTTAACTTGAGATTTTCAGGAGAGTTGCAACTACGTCCTTCAGCCTGAGAGTACTAAAATATGATGTAACGACAAAAGGCTTGTGACATTAAGTCGACTGCATTTAAAAATAATTTATTAATATTTAACGTCACTAGTTCATTTCTTAGTTCATAACGGCATAATATCGATTTGACTTCTAGTATAGTTTTTTATTTTGGTGGCAATAAAGAAATGTATTATTATTATTTTTTTATTTTTTTTTTACACTCCACTAACGAACATGCAGTGGAAATGTGGAAACAACCTGTTGAACATATTCGATACTTAGGACTCCATCTTGACAAGAGACTTACTTGGAATCCAGACCCAAGACTGAAACTAAAGACTGCTCGTACATTCCGATTGCTACAACACTTACTTGACAAACGCTCTAAACTTCCCATTCACTACAAAAAATTAGTATAAACTACGATAATCAGACCAATTTAGATATATGAAGTTGAGCTCTGGGGGTCTACTAAACCATCAAATTCCTCTCGCATCCCACCCTTACAATCCAAAATCCTACTTAAAATCCTTGATGATCCTTATTACGTTACATATAAACTCATCCACAAAGACCTTTCGTTGCAAATTTGGCCCAAAACAGATATGCGTCTTTTCATTCCAAACTCCTTACCCATCCTAACCCATTAATTCTTAATCTCTCATTCTTAACAATCTCTAATCACCCTCCGAGGCGTCTGAAAAGAAGATGGCCAAAGGACCTTCTAATTTAAATTAATGCTTCAAGTACCACCAGTATATATGTGGTTCCTTCCCAAGATTTTCAAGTGTAAATGAAACATACAACATATTTACTTATTACTTGTACAGTTTTAAATCACATCAAATAAATAAATTTAAAAAATATATATTTTTTTAATAAAAGAATAATTTAATAAACTGTTTATTATAAGCCAAGGTTTCACCCCACTTGGGCTGCATCCGAGCTAAAAGAGATACAAACAACTAAAATTATGTCAGAGAGTAAAATAATAAGATAACATGAAATAAAAGGAAACTAAGATGTAGCTGAAAATGATGTAAAAATTACTAAACAAGATGTATCGAAAAAAATGTTAATAAACAAGAAATACAAAATAAATAGTTCATTTACTATTTGAATTATTTGATCGTACCCATCTTCATTTTTTTAATTACACACAGTTATTTAGCGATTTTACAATTTTTTTTTTTAAATTCCTGCGATTTGTTTTGTAAAAAAAATATATATTATAAAGTGAAAAAAATGTCTTGCATACCGTATTGGAGATAAATTGAATTGATCAAAGGCAGTGAGAATCATGGGAAAATAAAAAACACAAAGATAAAATTTAGCTCTCGGAAATGAAACAAATGATTTCCTAATTCAAATCAAACGTTGATCAATTACATACCTCAATATTTACAAACGAATTGAAGGTTTATATAGAAGATTAAATACTGAGACTAAAATCTTGCAGTTAATTAACAAAGTGTTGCTCAGAAGTATGTTTGTAAAAGTTATTGTAATTATAAGAACCTTATAGGGGTGGTTGACCAAGATTTTAAAAACTTCTACGCTTTTAGGGAAATGTATAGAAGAGAGATCTTTTAAAACAAATTTAAAGTTTTCTTTTATTGATTAGGTGCCAACCCATCAAGATTAGCTTTGACTTTTGCTGACGAATGATATTTTTAATTCCAGGTTTCCATTTTTAAATTAATTTTTTCCTGGTATGTTCACACTGTATGTTTCCTGGATGGATATTTAAGACCACGATTGTTTGATGAGTTTAATAAAAATTGTTGAAGCCGCTTAAGAGAAAATTGTAAACAAATAAAAAATTAGGTATACAACGTGGTGTTTTTAGATACCTACAACCTTTCTTAGCTATGCTATTCTCATACATTCATACAGACACTTGGACTATGTGAAAGAGGGGGTAGGGTTTAAAACGCTTATATCCGGTAAAAACTCAGATTCAAAACTGTCCACAGAATTTCGCAATACCTCTTCTATTAGGGCCAGCACACATATTACCTGTGCACACAGTGTACCCGTGCAGGTTTACCTTCCAAGTATAATTTATGTCAGATAAACCTCATAGATATAACGCAACGTTTATGCCTGGTCTTACTTATTTCCTTCATAGGTAAGAGTATGGCCAGTAAGGCCAGATATGTATTGTTTAAATTAATTTTCTTAATTGCTTGAATAAATTATACTTAGGCGTTTATGTGAATTATACATTTTATTTATAAGTAAGTATAAAGAAAAATAACAAAATTATAACATGGGTTATTTTACTGGTTATATAATTAGTCTTGAATCGTTGAAAAAAATCTAATTTTAACCAAATCACCAAGCTTAAATAAGGTTAGCTTTAATAAGTCATCGCACTAAAAAAGGTGTCCTAATAGATTATTAAAACAGCCCCATAACCTGAAGATAATAATGGCCTAAAAGCAGTAAGCCGGAGACAGGGGAGGGAGTTATTATCAGTCATGTTGACAATATGCCGGGGAAAGGCCTACATAAGCTGGGCTGATAGAGGAGCTGAGAAGGATATATGTGACTGTTCCCCGCAGCCTATAAAGAGGAGAACCTGAGGTACTGGTGGATAGCAGTAAATAAACTGGGATATAGGGAGTCTTTTCCCGATCGGGAACTAGGATCTTCGGGATCTGTCGAGAGCAAGGATCAACCTGGCGGTTGATGGATATCGGGGTGAAGGAGTGGAGGTGCGCGGTATAGTGCGTATTGCAATTGTAACAAATATCGTTTTAAACATAATTTTATGTATCTGTATTTGTCGTTTAAAGGAAGTTATGACCACAAATATACTGCTGATAAAAACAGTATTGAAAAATTTAATCGATGTAAAGTCAATTGTATAAGTCAAGTGTACTGAGTGTCGTACCCACTGGTGCAAATGGTTTACTACGGTGTATGGCAATTAAGTTTAAAACAATAATTTTACAAAATTGAAAATTTATAACCCCGTTTTTCTTAAAATCATTTTTTTAACACACTAAAGGTTTTCTCATACTAAGTTTGGCAACCAATCCAGTCCGGTCAGATCTTTCTAGATGATTGTTGGAGGAATGTGCTTGGGCTGAGAGGACCCCAAGGGTTTTGCTACAAAGGTAGCAGGTGTTTAAATAAATTCTATTAACTGTATAATAAATGTTGGAAACTGTAAGATATATGCATATATATATATATATAATAAGGTATCTACACAATTAATCTTTGTGTAGATACTCTTCATAAACCTTACTAACGTCTGTATAAAAATTATTACTGATCAAAAACATTAGATTTTTTCTATTTTAAACGCAATGAGAACATTGAAATGATACTTATTATTTTTTAAATTTATTTATACTAGTTTAAATTGAAATTAATTTCAAGAAAAAATAAAAACAAGCTTCGATAATATTTCAATTAGTATTTCTTTAATTTTGTATTAAGTATATTTAAAACTAACTTTATAAAAAAAAATACTTGCATATATGAACGGTTTCTTTTCATGTTTTAATACTTTTCGAAGGATGCTTTTAGGCTTTTACTCATTTTTTTTTTGACATATGTAAAAGTTTTTTTTTTTAAGGAATGCAATTCCAGTTTTTATGGTCATAATTATTCAAACTAAAGATGCGCAGAAACGCATTTAGATAATAAATTAGGAAGCTCGGTGGGAGCAAAGCCAACTCCTCCTGGAACAGATAAGACCGGCCTCCGCTCCTAACTCCAGCAGAGAGCACTTAGTGTCATCCTCTTCCTTAGCAGGACCTTCCTAGCGGTCCCAGGGGTTCTGTACCACCATTATTCTGTACGAGGGTGGTACAGAACACAGGCTGTATTCTAGCCTTTGCTTTATTTTATATGATTCATCTTTATAAGATTAAATTAATAAATATTAATTTTTCTAAAAAAAAATTGGCCAGTAGATTTTATTTGCTATTAACACCATAAATGTATCATTGAAAAGTAAGAACTCTATTCTTGTACAGCTAGGAAATAATAAGATGCCATTAACTTAAAAATGTTTGCGAGTGTTCAAAAAGATGAAAGCTCCTGCAAAGATATAATTGGCAAAATAATAGTATAAAACAAATTTAAATCATGAATTTTGAGTTTGGGTAAAAAAAAAAAGTGTTCGTATTCAATAAAAAAACATTTTCGTTTCTTCGTGGAAAACGTTACCGTATATCCATCTAAAACTTGAGTAATTACAAAATGGAAAGAAAAAGTTTTGGTCAAGCGAAATGGACTTCAGAAGGTGATTTGTCCTTTCCAAACAAAAATCACGATTCAGGCAGAGTGCATAGTAAGGAAAAATGTTCTTCCATGCAATTGAGATGAAATGGTTGAAACGGTATGGACATTTCCAAAGAATTACAGATGAATGGTAAAACAAAAGGATCTGCAAAACTTTGTTGTAGGGTGCTGGATGCAGAGGAAGGTACATTATAGTGGTATAGCTACCAGACAAGGTCGGAAGGGATTGCAAGATCTTAAAGACAGAGGAAGATTAAGCCAGTGCTATGTCAGTAGAAAATGTTACTCATAGAACCTATTTTTATTTTTCATGATCAAATAAAACAAAAATAATATTAACTATTAGAAACAAAGTTTACTCGATTTAATTTTAACCAATTGAGAAATAACACAAGATCAATAAAATCCTCCTAGTAAATTTCATTGGATTGATTCATATTAAATTACATTTAGTTAAAACCTGAGTGACAGTAGCAGTCGACTGTCTCTAAGTACACGTATAGACAAACTACCATAGTTATCAATAATTTACAACATATAGGTGTTTACCCAACCCATCAAAGGTTTTCATTTTATTACGCAGGGCTTTTATAAGATCTTCTGACTTAATAGTCAAAACACTGATAAAAAAAAAAAAATTTAAATATTTGAACACTTTTTGTATTTAATCTCCGCATGGCACAACTTTTTCCGGATGTTTATAACCAATCAGTGCGGTACTAAACAAGATTTTGTACAGATACTACAATTAGTACAAAAGTTCGCTTTATCCCGCAATTTAATGTTCGTGATTTCTGGTGATAAATTAAATAGAAGGGAAAAGTCATTACCATGGAAAGAAAAGATCATCAATATATATTATATAAAAGAAATCAACGTTTTGTTGAAGTACATTTTCAATTAAACTATATTTTTATATTAATTGTGGTTGTTGTATTATAAAAAATATTTTTGTTGCTTATTGGAAAATATTTAGTTCTAAACAGACTTGATATTTCAAATTCGGTGAAGTGAACTGGGAATTATTACCCTCTTAATATTCTATGAGGAATTCGTAGAGCCCTTAATTCTATTTCCCATAAAAAGATTTTAAGTCTACGAAAACGGAGGTTCTTGAAAACATTTTTTTATTGCAGTCACTGAATGCTGCTTTATTCTCATTTATAATTTATGGATTCAAGATTTATGAACATGATACTGTGGAATTTATGATCTATTTATGAGAATGATCTAATGAGATGAGAATGATTAAAGTTATAAATAATAACGAACTTAAAAATAATAACAAACTTAAACTTAAAGACGACGACCTTGTGGAAAAAAATGTATACCAGGGAATTTTTATACATAAATGATTAGAAGAATTATCATTATAAAGCATTATAGGACAAAAGTCCTATTTCATGACGATTGCTTAATTATTAAATGGTCTTATATGTTTATTTAAACTCGTCCATCGCAATTAATCGTCCATCAGAACTTCATTCAGGCAGGGAGTAAAACATGTAAAATTCTCAGCTGCGAGGACGAATTAAAAATCTGCTGATTATGAAAGGTAACAAAAATTAGCCAAACGAAGGACTACTGACATTGCAGAGAGAACTGGACCGGATCCTCTCGAAATTTCTCTAGCGGAGGCAGAAATCCGAAGGCTTAGTTTGCCATTTGCAACATGTACAGCTCAGCAGAACAGGGATGTTTTCACCTTGAATAATCTTCTCAGGCCATCCTCTATCCTGCTAATGTTACCCTAAGCTATCTAACAGCATCGAATCCGGGATAACATCTCTCACCTAAAGGAACATTTGACATGGAGCTCTCTTCGCTGGTGGAGGATCTGGAGTATGATTTCCTCCTTGGAAAGAATTTTTCTTTTTGGGGAGTTTCTAATGTTCGTAGGGATACAAAAGTGAAATAGTTCAATGGGGAAAATTTTCCTTTTTATTAATTGAACAAAGCTAAACACTTAATTTTAACGCTGTGGTCTAGTTTAATCAATTCGTTTAATAATCCATCCCGAACAAAAATTAAGAAGCTGATCTACTATCATCTACATTGAACAATGTCTATAGTTAAATTCCTTTTCTGAAAAAAAATGTTATTTTGAACTCTTTGGTAATCTATATAAATCAGAATTTTATTTGTTGCATGCCTACTCAATGTAAATTAATTTATTTATTTATTTTTGGATAATTGCCTTTAGCGATTACCCTGGCTTCCTAAACAGATAAATAGCAATTAATTGCCCGTTTGATATTTATAAAAAACCCCAACATATTTCCTTCTAATCCGCTCCTACCTCACTGATACAACCTTCAAAGTAAATCATAACCTAGCCTACTCATCTCTCCTTTTTCAGTCCGCCGGTGTTCCTCAAGGTAGTATCTTAGGTCCCATTCTTTATACGGTTTATACAGCTGACATCCCAACCCACCCTAACACAGTCCTAACAACATACACTGATGTCACATGTATACTTTCTGTAAACAACGACCCA
>NW_027107578.1:1100743-1141062 GCF_000696795.3 Halyomorpha halys | reverse complement strand
GAAGTACCACCAATGGGTGGTTCCTTCCCAAGATTATCAAGTGTATATGAAACATACAACATATTTACCTATTGTATTATTTTGTACAGTTGTAAATTAAAGTAAATAAATAATTTTAAAAAAATATTTATAAACTATTCCATTTCTCATAGATATTAAGTTTAAAAGATTTTCAGCGATTTGTTGTTCTTTTAGTACTGACCAGGGTAGCTCAATGGGTAAAGTGCTGTGTAACTAACTCCTGGATCCGGGTTCGAATCCAGTTGCAGCAGATAATTATTTTTTCTATTATTGTAGCCGTGAGTCAACCCGGTGGCTTCGGGGGCCTCCTAGACCACACCTTTCCTGTCGTCCACCTCCACAACTTAAAGTGTTTAACCTTAATTGGGGGGAAAATTGGCGGTAAGGAGTAAATAATGGTAAAGGACCTTCTTTAACTACCGTTGTTCAAGAAACGGTATATCTTTCAAAGTACGAAAAGAGTTGATGAAATACAGGATCGATATTGCTGATATATTTTTTTAAAAACTATTTTACCCTTTATGGTTGTATAATGGGTACCAACCAATGTCTGATTCATAATATTTTATATATGTATATATAATATATAACGATTATCAAAAAATAAACTGATATAAAGCTATATCTGAATATTATCTGAAGAGAATAGAATGCATATGACTGTCCAGATAAAAGCAATATATTGAGGGCATTAGCCTGAGCGGCTTACCCTCAAAGCAGGGTCGGAAAATAAACATGAAATAGCCGGCTCACATTCATCCTCGTAATATTGAAACAGGAAGGGGAAATATAAATTTTTTTCTTCAATTACAGCCTTTGCTGAAGGTAGGAGATTTATTTTGGCTTTGTGCTATTTACAAATTAATATTCACTGATTCCTAAATAAATCTTATTTTGATGTAAATTTTCTACTAGTTAGATTGAAAGCCTTTTGTGTAGTAAAAACATCTCCAAACATTTTGGGACACTAAGGACAAAGATAGATTTTTTTCTTAACCTTTATGCATCCTTCCGTTGCAATATCTTATTCGTTTCGATCCATTTAGTGTTATGTATAATTAATTCAGTGGCATTTTCACTCCATAATTGTTTGTATATTCTAAATTTTTCTTTAAGATGTATCCTTTTTATTTATACAGGTATGAGAGCATTCAAAGACCGATTGACCCTCTCTATTTTTCGGTAGAGCTTTGACAATTTCGAAATGAAACTTGGTAGGTCTTAGTTATGGTGAGTGAGAGTTCTTTTGTGGTGAAGTCGACCAGTTCTACTTCAGCCCACTCGACTCTGGAATACCCATGAGAAAATATTATTTTTAAAGTAGGGTTTTCAAGGCGAATATAATTTTTACTAACCAATAGAGGGAATATATAATAAAGGAAATAACCAAATAACCATGTCTTGCAAAATGGTCGTGTGTGTGTCTGCCTGTGTTCACATGCGCGCGCGCTTCTGTGAACAGCCTACCTCAAAAACGAAAAGTCTTACGAAACTAAAAATACATATATAGGGTAGGTGTATGTACCTGGGGTTTATTACGACATAAGCGAAATTTGCCGGAAATGCTACTGAATACAATATATTTTTCACTTTTTTTCGAATTTCTCAATTCAAACCCGGGAATTGTAAAACTTTTTTTACCAGTTAGGACTTATACTCGGGGCTTTAATACTGAATTAGTAGCTTTAATTTAGTTTATTAGAAGTAATCAGCCGTTTAGAATTGTCAAAAGTAATAAAAAAAATGTATTAATGTAAACTATAAAATAATTTAATAGTTAACAAAAAGAGAAAAATGTAAAAATAGAGAGAGCAGTTTAGAGACAGCTGATCGTTTCCGATTTAGATCGGAGACAGCCGAGCGTTTCCGATCACTATCATATGTACACAACTTTTTTATATTTTGTAGAACTGTTTTATTATTGGCAGGAACAAAATTCATGTTCGTCAATTGCTCCTTGAGAAACCCTAAAATATGAATTGTTATAGGAACAGAAAAATTAAAATTTATTATTTGAAATTTTCTTTTTACAAGTGGTAAGTTGTTGTATGCGGGCACTACAGCTGATTTATTCTGATCCAACGCGTTCTGAATCCAAAAATAGCCAAAAACCGTAAATAATTCATAATGATTTTTAAAAATTAAAATAATAATTAAAGAATAGAATCGTTGCAGACAGGTGTTTGAATATACTCCCATGATATACAAATTATGATAAAGGATTCGTAAAGAAAATTGAATTTTGAAACGTTTTTTTTCTTTACGTTTGTAAGACGTTCCGCATTGTTTGCCTACAAATAATCAATCATTGGTAAAAATATTATGAGATTTACGCATTAAAAACACGTCAAATCGGAAAAATCAGTGATTTAAAATTGTTTTACAACCAATATAACTATAATATTTCACAATTTATTATTGTTATTGAAGTCAATATTTCAATTTTTGTTAAATCTTGCAATCATTTCCCCTTTATAATACATTTGAGAACCTCAGAAATATTTTTAATAGAGAGAGCATTAAAAAAAAACTAAAAGATTAGTCATTGTTAAAGATTTCATTTCATAAAACGCCCGGGAGAATATTAATGATTCTAAAATGACGTAGATCTTAAAATTTTGAAGACAAAGAATTACGTCATACAAGGTCTTTAATTACTATCTAGTAGCTATAATTGAGATAATTCTTAGTAATATGGGCCAGCCAAATGTGTTAGGACATAGTTAAACTCGGTGAATCAATCGAAGTAGATCAACAACTTTTTCCTTTGGCAAGTTATAAATATTATAATGATGAGCTAATATTTTAACATGACTTTATGTAAACGTGAAGAAGACAGTTGAGGGAGGGGGAGATGGGGGGGGGGGCGGAGGCTGTGGTCAGTGAAAAACACGAATAAGTAAAAAATGTATTTATTAGTGCCAACATTTCGTCCAGAATTTCAGGCCTACAACAGCGTTAAGAACTAACAACCAAAATGAATATTAGAATTTACTGAATGATAAGAAAATAACAAACATTATAGGTACATACATATTGTTAAAGACACTTATAGTCTAGTATTATATAAAGATAAAGGAATTTTTTCATACAACTAGAGATTTTCTCATGACCTATAGCCAACATTATAGATACATAAATATTGTTAAAGACATGTATAGACCCCGTATTATAAGAAGATAAAGGCATTCTTATACTGCAAAAGATTTAGACATTTTATGTTATTATAAATATTAGATAAAGTCATTTTCTCATACAGCTAAAGATTTTCTCATGATCTATAGCTAACATTATAGATACGTAAATAGAGCTGTTTGCTGTATGAGAAAATTCTTATAATTTTTATACTATATATGTTTTTCAGAACTATTTATCTATCTGTAATGTTAGTTATTTTCTAATGATTAATTGTTGTTGTTCTTATCCAGGGCTAAGGGAACATCAGGATGAAGGCTTGAAATTTTGATCAAAACATTGGTACTAATAAATAAGTTTTTACTTACTTGTGTTCTTCATTGAACCTACGTCCAACCATCTTCTCCTCATTCATTTAAATACTAAACATCACCCAATTGGTCATGAAAAGGTTGAAGCCAATTAATATTGAGAACCATGTATATTAAGTCTAAATCATCTCTATCGGAACCAATAAACTTCTGCTAACGTCCAATCAATAAGCTTTGTTACCCCAACAGGAAAGAAATTTGGATTCCAGGAAAAATGAACTTATGAAAAGAATTTTCAACCTTACTTTGGTTTTGAAAGTTTTTCTCTTCTAAAAGTTTTCCTTGTACTTAAGAAAGTTGAGTCCAATTGAGGAAAAATCAGAATAAAAGGGCAAGTCTTGCACAACCACCCCCTATTTTAAATTCGTAAATATAAATTTAAAGAAAACTATTGGCATTTTCTTGCTTTCAGCGGACTTCTTAAATTTACTATTTCAATTTTAGATAAAAGAGAGGCTACAGAATACAGCATATCACAAATTCATGCCGTTTTTCAATGTTGCTTGATTTAAGTAATATTCTAACTTAAGCCTCCTCTACCCGTTTTAAATGAATGTTTCAAAGGTGATTTAGGAATGTCGCTAAATCGGGGTTCAGTGGGGTGGGTCACCCGGGAAGAATTGCCTCCTATTATTTTTGGTGTTACGATCTCTTTCAAAAAATTGTGACATGCCGTACATCTACCAATGCTAATCGTCATAAGCGTATGTTTTAAAAGTAAGACAAGTAAGGCAACCACGGATGGCCGTTTTCCATTAAGTTCATGCCGTTTTTCAAGTACCAAAACTTAATCAATCCTACTGTGCAAAGTCTCTGCTCGTGCCGTTTAGGGCGAATTACAACAGATCAATGTGACTAACCAGTTGATTCTAATCTTGATATATAAAAGTTTATATTAAATATGAGTTAACTCTAAATGCTTTAGATAGTTCTTATACCATAATACCACAATAAAAACGGTTTTATTTTTAAGCAAGGAGTACAGAAAAAAAAACTTTTAATAAAAAAAAATTAATGATTTTTTAGATTCAAAAATTATATTTATAGTTCTATAAAATTTATTTATTAATGAGCTAACGGCACATAGTTTTAAAATAAATGCTTAACCCCAATGATGTACATTTGATTAATTTACAGTACATATTTTGCTTTCAAACTGTAGTCGTTAACCATTACCTAATACTAACATTATTCTTTTAGTAATACCAACTTCCAGAATATTCCTTCTAAAATCTAAAAAATCAGCCCTAAATCCGTAAGGTGCCAAAAAATACTACATATGTCAGATATTATGTTTTACGACCAAGTCTTATTGTCATTAAGGATTTGTTTTGCTAAAACTAATTTTAGGGCCGCCTGAAGCTCAATGGTTGGGTCTCAGTTTTACGATCCTGAGATTTACTGGCGGTGCCGGTTCTATATCCTGGGGCGTTGTCTTTTTTCATTGAGTGGCGGTCCCACAAAATGAACAACTTCGCTCCCAACCAGGGAAACTATAAAGGGAATACAAATAAATTTAAACCTGGTATTTCCGCCCTCCATGGAAGCCTTACTTATCTGACTTTTTACAGACAGTTAGGTTGTAAAACTTAGCGAGTAGGTTGGTCGATATAGGAGATGTCACAATCTCATAAGAAGAGATCATAACACAAAAAAATCCTTTGAAAAACGGCATGTAGTTAATCACCGACTGCGGCAACTAGTTATATTATATAGTTTATACGAATGAGCATGAAAGGAATATGGTCCGGGTGCGGTCAAGAAAAACTCAAATAGTAGAGATATACTAATTTAATGAGCCAACGTTTCGCCTCACGTTGCAGGGCTTCTTCAGGGCTAAAAAAGATACAAACACATAGTTACAAAAGGAAAACAAAAACCTAAGTGTAAAATAATACCCCTGTTATTATAAATAAAGGAATTTTATTCCATTATTTTATACTTTACTTTTCCTTTGTTTCTCTATCTGTTTTAATGTATATATTTAATGTATATTTCCATTTATTGTTCACCGAATTTAAATACTGTTCTATCATGTTTACTTTACAAATTATTTTCGTTGTTGTGGCACTACTGCTGTCCCCACTCCTCCCATCACCAACGGTCATTTTAGTTTTGACTGCCGTCAAAATAGGTAGGCATTCTGTTTCATCATTTGATTTGTATTCTTTTTTCTTTTACATCTCTTTATTTGTATGTTCTTTAATATTTCTTTTGTTATCTATTTGTTACTATTACCCTTTACATTTACTATCTACTAGCTTTAATTTTTCTTATTATATCTTACTTTTTTACATTTTATACCCCTGTTATTTTACACTTAGGTTTTTGTTTTCCTTTTGTAACTATGTGTTTGTATCTTTTTTAGCCCTGAAGAAGCCCTGCAACGTGGGGCGAAACGTTGGCTCATTAAATTAGTATATCTCTACTATTTGAGTTTTTCTTGACCGCACCCGGACCATATTCCTTTCATCTTCACACACGGTCAATCAATAATCTTCCAGAATGAGCATGATATTAGAAGAAGGCAACTTAAAGTATTTTTACAGCTTAGGCAAAATTTACTTTCGATTTTTATTGAAAATAAGAGGACCAAATTTATGTTTAGGTTGGTCGATGTACGAAATGTCACAATCTCACAAGAGGAGATCTTAACACAATAAAAAGGCAATCCTTCCCCGCCGGAGCCATCCCGCCAAGACCTCCGGGGAGGGACGGTCCTATATTACTTTTAAAATATTTGCAAAAACGCAAAGAGGAGACTTTAAGATAGTTACATCGAGCAATATTTAAAAAGCGACTGAAATTAAAAAACGGCATGAAAATTCCAATGCCACCAAAATATTTAAACAAAAAAAACTTTTAAACATGGCATAACTGGAGACATACATTAGTTTTCAATAAACTGATAATTTTCTTAACTATCTTGAAGAAAGATTTTGTTGTCATGTTTATTACATATATTTAATTTAAGCTGTATTTTATATTGCATTGTAACTTGTAAATATTTAGAACCAAGTAAATACTACCGGGGTTGGTTTGGACTGAGAATAAGAGACAGAAGATAGGAAGTTAGTTGACATAGATGGCGAGAGAGTGCGCTGTCAACGGTACACCTGTTGATACCTATAATACCTGACCTCTAATCCTCTCTGTCTAACAAATGGACGGCGTTTGTCTTCAGCTGTCCTAATAGCCTTTGTGTGTGTCCATGTCCTTTATTGAAATGGCACCTCCAGTAGGAGAACTGCTCTGGCATTATTCAATGTCGCCGGCTGTGGGGCAAATATGTTTGGGTTAAACTAAACAGAGCAGTACTGATTATAGAGGCATTTATTAGCAAATATTTGCCTCCGCGATCGGGCCTAATCCCAACTTCATTATCTCACTTTATGTAAAGCTAATTAAATCCCTAAGATATAAAATCTTACCTATACAAATATTGCAGTGTGCCAAAAACATTCTCTTTCAACTTGCTTTAAATAAAACACAAATATATTTGATCATTATCTCTCAATTTGTTTTTTTATCCCAATCTAATATATATAATATAGATAACTTTTTTCTTTACTGTTAATAATATGTATTGTTGTGTTTTTTTTTTACATCAATAAATAAGACAACCATATCGAAGAGACGTTTCGCAACTTTATTGTTTGCATTTTCATGCCAATTTTCTAACACAGCTACGCATGTTTAAAATACTGTAATACACAATGAGCATGACTAGAGTGGGCTAGCACAGAAATGAGGCGTTGTGCTATTAATTCCAAGGACCTTGGTTCGAATCCAGAATGGCAGATGATTATTTATTCTCTAACTGTTGCTGTGAGTCAACACTTTGGGTCCTGGTGCCCTTCTGGAGTCTAATCGACTTCATAAAGTGGGTACCATTAATTGAGAATGAATCACTTCCTTGTATAACCGATGTTCTAAAAACAGTACTTCCTTACAAAGAACTGAACCCATGACCCTTCATGGGTTGTAAGGGTTCACATTATTATATTAGTTTTTAAAGTATGTAATTTTAGAAATAAAAAAATATTAATTAAATTTTTACCAGTACCTATAAGTATATCATTATAGTACTAAATGTTGTTAAAATATATAATAATTATTAAAGTATAATTCAAATGTTTTTATAAAAATAAATATATTGAATACCATTTCACTTCCTCTGGAACAGTATTGAAGCTAAAAAAACTTCATGCTTATGCATAAAGTTGAAAAACATTTTTCTCCGAAGAATCGAAATTTTCCACTCATATTTTACATGTAAAAAGACTGTCGTCAAATATTTGTTCGTATATAATACGAAATATTAAATCTTGATGAACTTTTCAGGAATTGTACGAATTGATATTGTCGGACAATCCTATTTACCTGAACGTAAACCTGAGCTCCGAGGGCGTGGTTAGTTTCACTGTGTTTTGCTTCACTTTATCTTTGAAGGAGAGTAGGGTGTATCAGCCGTCAAATCTAGACTACTCCACTTTAGTCGAAAAAGGCAAAATTGTCCAAAACATGTCACTGGGGTGAGTAATGAAGGATTAAAATTGAAATAACACTATAAATGAATTTTATTTAAACTGTCATGAAAATTGTAATTTTTGATGAAATCCAAGCTAACTATAGCTGCCTAATGAATGAGAGGCAGAGATTTTGTATTCACTTAATAATGTACCTAAACTTTGGACTTGAACGATATTGAAACGTTAAGTGACTGTAGCTCTTTCTGGCCAAAAGACTCCTGGAATGACGGAAGACTCCTTGAGAAACCCCCCTGTTTGCCCCGAATCAGCGCCGATGGGATAAAGTCGCAAACAGAAAGGCCCTGTACCAGCTCAATCAGGGATTCGCTCTTGTTTGTATTTATCTTTATAATTTCCAATGGTGCCCGCTTGCTGGAATTCCGTCAGTAAATATTTTTACAGCTGATATATCCGAGGAAGAGCAAAGAGCACTAAGGCTCCCTTCGAACCTCTTCAGAGATGGGAAACTCTTCGTCAAGATATCCCAGAGTAATGCGAAGTTATTTGAAACTTCAAAGGGGTAGTTTAGGAAGGATAAAAACCGCAAAGAAATATATGAAAACTGAAAATTAATAAACATTGAATGAGAGCGAAAAAGGAGCATACTAGATTATATTATAATTCGAATTATATAACCAACCCTTCGTTTTCATTGCAATATTTTTTTATGGACTCTAGATTTCAAGTTTAAATTAAAATGTATAACTTCTATGTATCAAACTGTTCAAGAAGAAACTGATCGCACTATTTATTATATTTGCATTTTTTTTCACACCCCTTCAAGAGCATAGGGTAATTCTGTGCACCTGACTCAACTCAAATCAAATCGGGAATCACCTCCTCTAGCTTAATATTTGGAATATTTTCTGAATTTATACAATTACTTTACGAAAATGTTACTCTGCACAATGATGACCCATGGACTGGGATATTATCTTAAGGCATATAAAATGACTAAGTGTAAACCAATTGAACAAATTATAACTTAATAATTTATTTAAAATACAAAAATGTTTAAAATTTTTTTTTTTAATTTTTTGTAATTAAATGTTGTTTAAAAAAATAATAAACGGTCCTCATTGTAAACAACAATGAACAATGGATAAATATAAACTATGAAAGAATTTGATAATTAACAGGAGATAAGAAGAAAAATAGTGGAAACTATCGAATATAAAAATCCGAAAAAAAGAGTTGTAATAAAGTGCAGAACCAAACATTTGTATAAAAATAATATGTAACATATAGTCATAGTAATAATCAGAGAATGGCGAAAAACGCAAAAATAAAACACCAATTTGATGTTAAACTGGAGGCATATGCGAATTGGGTTGTTCTGTTTCACCAGGTGGTTAAATATTTTTTTATCACCATAGAGATTAAATAGTTTTTTAATTTATTAATAATTTTATTATATAAGCAATTATTTTAATCTAACATACATATATTTGAACCTTTCAATCGTCAGTATAACCTACTTCATATCACTACAATAATTTCAATACTGATTCTATAATAAATAAATCATTCAGTGCAGGATGTAAATTTTATTAAAACTTCTTTATTATTATATTATTATAATGTACATGTGATACCTTAGAAAAGACAAATATTATTAAAAGTACTTTTCAGACAACTGTTGAAATTTTAGTTGGTTACTCTTTGAAAGGCTCATTTGGAAAATTAATACGAGAATGCAATGATACAGTGAATAATTTAGAAATATCTCTTCTAAAACGAGTCTGGATTAATTTTAACCCATAGTAAGGGATGAGTGGATGTTGTGTGATGTGCACACTGCACCAAAACCTTTCAATTACTTTTTTTATGGTTATTTAATTAATTTGTTAAAACGAACAATTGAAACGTGGCATCTCCAGTCAGTTAATGCCAGAAAAAAAGTTGCTAAAACATTCCAGGCATATACAACACACTAACATATCATTTTAATAGAGCGTTATTTGAACTCATTAAAACGTCTATTTCTGTTAAAAACCCAGATTTGAAATTTTTCAAAAAAGGTTATTTCACTTCTTCTATTAATATATATTTCATACACATGTAGTGAAAGTATTAAATAAATAGATTATCTTATTACTCTAAAATTAATCATCTAAAATCTTATGTGCCTATGACCAGAGTAACGATCGTTGAACTATCTGTCTTCTTTATTTTTACTCTTGGCATGTTCTCCTTCAGAAAAAAATAAGCTAAATCCATTTTTTTCTCACACAACTTTTAAAAAAAAATAATTAACTACCAAACGAATCTGTATAAAAATTAAAAGAAAAAATATGTACCTTCCATCCTATCACAAAAAAATGTTTATTTTGAGTTCTTTATTTAATTCATCAACAACTTTGTTTTTTAAAAATGACTAGTACAAGGTTTTAAGTTTAATTTACAACCCATCAGTATGTTTTTTATACAAATAAATTTGGCGTGAAAGTAAAAATTAAAAAAAAACAGCTTAATTATATTTGCATTAAATTATCAAGTAGAAAGGAAAATCTTTTATACATTTTATAGTATTATGTAGTATTGTATATATATTGAACCTGCAGTACTGTTTGTAATCTCTATTCAGGCAGTTATTAGAAGCCCTCCTTTCCTCCTTCCTTTAGAATTCCTTATTATGCATATGCATCTCCAGCACCCTCCAGTTTTAAACGACATGTAGTTACTATTTATTTTTTCAATAAAAGAAATTTTATGAATATGGTAATCGAAGGCAATAATTGCTTCTAAGATATGGTAACTGCTGTCCAATAGTAGAACGAGGACCTACGGAATATGATGCCCTATATAAAGGAGCCGCAGGGAGGGGAATATAAATTATATAAGGACTCGGATGGTAAACAGCCCTTAAGGGACCCAATATTATTGCGAAGAGAACGGATGGGATGGAAATGGCGGGCTGTGGCAATTTTCGGGATTAGCTCGAGCCATCTCTTATCTGTCAGTCAGAATATATTCGGATAAACATTTGGAAAAACGGAGGGATGAGTAATGGTCCGGGAATGGAGATGGGAGTGAGGAGGAGGGAGGGAGAGGAGGGAGGTCGTCTCTTCTCTACTCTTCTACACCTCCCTACAGCACAACTACAATTTCGAGAACACTCAGCAAGCTTCCATCACCATCATCTATAAAGCGATTTAAAAATCCGGATCATATATTACCTGCTGAGAATGATAATGGCAAAACTACTAAAAAATATATTTTTGAGTTAGTACAACCAAGAATGATACTAGAATACTGATAGCGTACACTAGAATGATTTCACTTTTACATGTACAAATAACGAAAGAAAGTAAGAATGTTTATTGTAACACCTTGTCTGAAAAGTGCGTATATAAGAATGGAGAAAAAAATTCTGAAAAAAAAAAAGATATTTTGATGAGTAGTGCGGAAGATGTCATGAATAGCTAGGTAATGTAGAATAAACTGCCAGAAATTTAAAGCAAAAAAAATAAAACGGTGTTTTTAGGTGGAAAAGTTTGAATTTATAAATTTAAAAAATAATCGAATTAAGCCTTGTCATCGATTTTTTTACTTTCCCCTTCCATAGTAAACGAATAGGTGGGATGGGAGAGGATTAGTGGGTTAATACATCACACAGATACCATGCTTCAAAACTAAAACATAAGAAGAAAATGAAAAGAAAAACAAAAAAAGAAGAACGAATGATAGGATGAATTTGAGGATTCGATGTTTTAATTTCTTTTATAATGTTCTACGTTCATTCGATTAAGTAACGTTATCTGATTGACGTGGTAAATTAAAATGAGTCATATGTGTGTATGGAAAATAGAATTATTTCGGAAGCTGGCTAAGTTCCCTACTTTATTCAGTCCTTGCTATTGTTTTCCTGATGTTTTCGTATTGTTTACAGTCTTAAATAAGAAGAATAAAGAAATAAGAGTTCGGGGACTAAAACGAATCAAGATCTTTCTATTTCATTTTACCTTACTTCTAGTCAGACGTAATTCCAGAAGAAATTGGAGTGTAAGATTGCTGACCCTAAAGTCATGGTCAATGTTTTTAATAAATCCAAGAAATACCAGTTTCCAGTGTTCACATTCAACTTCACATTCTCTTCAGACATTATGCTCCGATTTAGGAAAATAGTAGTATAAATGTATTATAAAAATATTTCAGTACCCCAGGAAGGTTACCTAACGTCTAGTAAACTTCATGAGATGTTAAAAATGTTTGGGTGAGTGTTCAAAGAAACTTTTAATCTCACATTATTTATGCCAATTCCAAGCTTATACCCCAAAAGAGGGCTTTTCCGTAACTTAGTGTAATTATTTACTTTTTAGCTATATAACAGCTAAGGTTATCGATACCCACTGTAAATTAAGAAATCGTAATAAAAAAAACACCTATTACTTTATATTATTAAACAAATATATAGAAATAATAATAATAACGGATAATACGGAAACAGTTAAAGCCGTTGAAGACGCGTTGACGTATTTTACCAGTACAGCCCCTCAACATCCTCTGCCTGTTTGATCAATAGCTCCAAGCCATCCTCTACAACAACCGCTGTCCTCCGATATTAGTTTTGGAGCCGTCCGAGGCCGGCGAGGGGGAGGCGGGAGGTGACTTCACGGGATGCACCGCCACAAAATTCACTTTTTCATTCAATGGTGTATAATTTTTTTTTCTCGTTTCAAACAAATTTTCGTAATTAAAACAAGGAAGAGTCAATCAAAGAGAATAAAATGTTTAAACAACTTAATTAATTGCTCACAATTACCTAAAACAGTGATTGCCAAAGTGTGCACCGTGGCTCCCCGGGGAATATTCAATTAAATAATTCAGCAATTTTCTTGGAATTTCCAATTATCGGATTATTACGCCAACAATCGTGTATGCTGACAAAATTCCATGAATATATTTATTTTTCAACTAACCTAACCACATGGTGTTGTCCAGTCTCAATATAGATATTACCGGAACAGTTGAAATTAAATATTTTATATCATCCCAAGAAACATAGGATCTGTCTTTAATTTTTCGCTGTTAAGTCGATAATTGCTTTAAAAAGGAAAGTTTTCCAATTTGTCAAGAAAGTGAAAAATGTAGGGAAAAAATGTGATGTATTAAGAGCGCCGCGAAAAAAAAATCCGATTATTGAAGGAGTTGTAAACCGAAAAATATTGAGAACCTCTGGTCTAAATAATCTTGAGTTACGAAGATATTTCATTACTCATATAATATGTTTATCACCAAATTATTGACGTAAAAAAGGTTTAAAATTTAGTTAATTTATTTGGATATACATTTTTTTCATTCTCTTCATTAGATACTATATACTGACAAAATGAAATATCCCATATTATGCTAGGAGCGCAAACTAAGTAAAGACTTAGAGATTTGCTTTTATTATAAAATAAAATGTTACATAATATTAAAACTTAGGAGAAGTAGGGTATTTTTTGGCAAGAATCTTTGAATCCTTAGTATAATTAACAGAAAAACAAAAGTATAACGAAATCGTTACCATGCACTAGCAATCGGGAAAGATTCGGTCACTTTTTTTTTTTCGATTCTAACCTTTCTATATTTTTCCATTTTTTCCTTAGCTCTTCGTAAATCTAGAAGTTATTTGATAATACTAATGCTTAATTTTCTCCCTAACAACAATCTAAGAATAAATGGTTTCTAATTTGAATATTAGCTTTGGCTACTGTTAAAGTCCAGTAATTACGTTTTTAGTTTTGTTACCAAAATCAATAAACATTCACTTTTTTTTAATTAACTCTTGAGTAAATTATTAAAGATTTGTAAAAGAAATTACTTAATAATATATATGCGAAATATTATCTGAAAATTTTTAGATGTTCACGATTAAATATTTACTAAAATACCTCCTAAATGTAAACACAATGAACCAAGTGATAATGACTACAGTCAATCAATTGCTAGGTTGTCAAACTATGTTCGGGAACCGGAAGCGTCCACCCGAGTCCTGTCAGCCAAACCTCTCCAACTTCCGTGAAACTGAAGCTCTGATGACTAGATCTTGTGCAGATAAAAAATCCGGGATAATTTAAGAAATCTTATTAGCTCTTTGATAATTATATTGTTAATTATTAATAATTTTATATATTATTAATAATTTATCCATCACCAAATCAATCTTTGTTATGTCATTTCTGAAACGTCTTAGAGTTAAGGTTTGGTGTAAGGTAAAGTCAAATATATATAATTTGTATATACATTAAAGTATATTTTAGTCAATGCAATAGTTTTGATTTGAAGAACCAGATGTCCATAAGAGTCTACCAGGAAGATTTACTGTTACCACCCCAAAATTTTATTTTCAACCCCTTTACTCTCTTAAAGAGGAAAGTAAAAAAAAGTGAAATTTTTTGCCTCAATATCCAAAAATAATTATTATACCAAGATTAGTTAAAAATGTCTTCTATTGAAACATATTACACTTATTTTTTTTTTAAATTGACACAAACATATAGAAGTATATGTATCATTAAACATAATATTACCAAATAATAAATATTTTAGAAGAAAATATTAATAAACTAAAAAGACGAAAAAAGTATAATTATGATTCATATCCAATGAAATTACTAATAAAACATTTTGATTACAAATAACTACATCGTATTTATTGTATTAATTAACCAGATCGTTTGTTGAGTTTAAAAATCTTATTTGCATCATTTTAGAACAATATTTAAGCTGAAAATCTTAATAACCTTAAACTAATTATGAAAATCAGAGAGCCGAAAACAACAAATAAACGTAAATCCTTTTTTTTCTGCGATTTTCTCTTAATTAGAAGATATATCCAGTTATGAGGGCCGAATGTTAACAAAAATAAATACATTTAATCAAGGATTATTATTTTTTTATTTATTAACTTATCATTTGCAATAAATATTAAGAAAAACTCACTGAATAATCAGTATTTCTACCACTACTAATTGACTTTGACTTAAATACGTGTTTTGAGGACTCTCAAATAATCAATTCTCTTAAAATGATCTTTATGTGTAATCAGCCGAGCTCAAAAACGAAACGGTAATCTCACATTTAAGGCAGGTATATGCCTGGGATGTGACAGTTACTTTTCGATAAAATCAACCGACCGGAAGTGCCTCTTTATAGAATCGATTTCTTATATTTTTTCGATTTTCTCGAAAACGACTTTAACTATATTAATTAAACTCGGTATGTTTAAGTACAATTAAATATTCATTAATACCAGATAGGTCTTAACCTCGTTAAGGGGTAGTTTGAGAGGGCTTAAATAACGAATTTTTAAAAACTCTTCTCTTAAAGTACCTTACATTCTGTTTCATTAAAATAAAAATAAATAAAAATTGTTCATTATTGCTCTCATTGTTGGCAATAATAAATAATAGATAAATATAAAACATTAAAGAATTATGAATAACTAAAGAAGAAAAGAGGGAAAATATTCGATTTGATCGGAAAAACCGAGATCTCCCGACTTCTCCTTATGTCATTACGACTTCCTTCTCTTTTATTAAATTGTTGAATTTTTCGAAGGGACAAAATTCATTTACAGAATTACATTTTTCATTGCTTTTTCAATCATTTAATTAACGATAACCCAAAGAAGCAGAACCTGGCACTTACATGGCCTGAAAATTCATTTAGACCCAACACATTCACTTATTAAACAAAATAAATCGTTAGAACCTGAGTTGTTAAAAAGGTTAAATGCGGGTATATTATTAAATGTGTTTTGAGCAATGAATGTAGGTTTATGAAGAACCATAAAAAATAAAATGAAAAGAATATTTTATACTGCAATAGAAAGTTTTAGAGAATATAAAAAAGTAGTTTATCACACCAGTGTTTTAATAATGATTTATTTATACCACAATAATAAAACAAACATAGAAGAGAAACCATAAGCCTTTAAATTATGGTAATAAAACTTAATCAATCAAATTTAATAATCAATTAACAACAATAATAGGAATAAATGGCGAGGCACATTGGATGGACAGGCAGGAGCTGCCATGTAATACAACAGGCCACTCGTCCACCCTTGCACAATGCCACATCGACCGAGGCGATATGGACAAAACCATCCGCCGTCAAATCGGATTTCGCCGCGTCCAGATCTAGCGGTGTGTGGGGTTGGTCCCGAATATTTCACAAATAGGATGTGCTCTCTCGGCAAGTGATCGGATTTCGAAATCTCTATGGAAAGCTTCGATGGTCCGTCATATTGCTTTTATCAATCATATCCATCTCAAACGATATCAATCAGAATTCATACATGAAATATTTCTGAAATAGTATTTAATCGATCTAAAACTTTACGAATTTACACAATTATACATTCCTACAAAATTTAGACGAAAGTAATGAACAAAATTTGACTCAAAGCAACTTATTCCGAGAGATTCTGAGTGAAAACTTGGAAAAATCTGGTGCAGTGGGCGCAATGCACTACTTCCACTTACCATCCTTCCTTGGTCCTTAAAATAAAAATAAAATCCTTGATTTCAAATTAATCCATTCAATTCCTATTTATATATCCATACATTCCCTTACTTCATTTCCAATCCTAAGCTAAGTACTATAATGCTATAACAATATCTTTTATTTTTAAGGTTGTTATTACAATAGTAAAAAATTTCTACACACACACACTCCATAACAAATATGAAAATATTAATTTTCACTTTTCACATCAAATTCTTCAATAGACCATGTTTATGCATTTTTTTATTGCTACTAACAATCAGATATGATTAATTATTTTAAAAAAAACAACATTCTTGATTATAACAAAAAGTACCTTTATTAGAAATTAAGAGTATTTATAGGATAATTTATTCAAAATTCAGAATTTCAGCACTCTCAACACTTTTAACCTGGAAAAGTACGAACGACCTAGTCATTCTAATACCAATTCAACGTCTTCACTTTATAATTTTATTCTACCTTACTTTCTTCAACTTAATATAATAGCATATATCAAAGAACACGTAATTACACATAAGGTGATCTTTGATATATTATATCATTTCCATTATACTCCTAGTTCTAAGTTGACCACCCTCTTTCCACGTAAAGAATTTGTCAATTTAAATTGTGGTCGAAAGTCAGCGAAGTAGTTTTAAATGGAAACAAACACTCACTTGTTTGTTTATATACCTAAATCATTGTAATTATATATGTTTAAGTAAATGTAGGCCCCAGTAAATTTGAACTATAAACATTATGAATACATATTTTTATGTACCCAGTAAACTGTAAAAAATATAGCATGACAGAAAGCGTCTTTAATTTAAAACTATGTTCTAGATTTAAAAATACTTATAATACTTCGGTATAAAAATTACCTCGCTTATAAATTAAAGTTAAGTATAATTTTCTTAATTTATCGACTTATATTAAAGTTAAACTTTTTTCCAAAATTTAAGTGATAAAGTGGGTATAGTAAACCTGTACCCACGGAGATGGACTTAGTTAAAATATAAAAATGCCTTAGGTCATCCATTTTTAATTATCAAATACAGCTAATGGTTATAATGCATGATGGCAAGTCTATAAAAAACCGTCAATGGTCTGCAAAATGAAATATACGGTCGCTCTATCTATTTTTATTTAAATATATCGATTAAATTATCTATAAATATCCGTAAAGTCCCCTAACAAAGAAACAGCATATTTTTCGTATAATATTCCTATTGAAAAAAACACATGTTAAAAGACCTAAGTAACTGTTACGATGGCAAGAGCACAGCCATACCAGACCAGCATATTAGAGGAGAGGGCGGGACGAGAGGACGGAGTTCAGGCCACCGTATCAATTAGAGACCAGGAGCCTGATTTATGCGGAGCTGTCAGTGGCCACCAGCGCCATCTATTAACCGAACTGTTACTAGCCCAGATATCCTCCCGTAGACACTGAGGCCCCTCAGGAGTCCGTACGGCATTCTAGATTTATCACAATGCACGGGAATCCGGGATTGACGATCGTCCATGGCCAGATTCAATTTGTTGCTACTAACGATATTTTTTTTTACCCCAGTCTAATTACTTTCTTTACATCGATGTTATGATTATGCATCTTCGATTAATCTAGATCTGTCAATTACATAATTAATTTAATTAAAATTGCATTAACAAACTTGGAAATTGACCGAGATATGTGTGAATTCGCAGTAGCTCTCATATTTTATCAAATTAAAAATTTTTATATTAACGCTCACTTATTTTTAATTAACATTAACCTGCTGGACAACCAGTAAATAAAAATACAATGTTTTTCTCACTGAAAAAAGCAGTACTTGCAACAAAAAAAAAAGAAAAGGAATTAGGTAGTATTTAAAAACCAAGGTTGATCTGTCAGTAACAGATCAATAATAGGTGCACTTAACCTAGTTCAGTTCGAACCATTCAATCAGTACTTTCTAATGAAAAAAAAACAAGTTGAAACGAAACTAAATAAATAAAATGTATAATTTAATCCTTTAAAATTTACTGTACAAATGTTATAATTCTAAAAATAAAACTTGAAGTAGCACTTTGATTTTATTCAGGCTAGGTGTATTAGCTGTTCAAATAAAGCACATTTCCCGGCCTCTCCTCAGAGGATTTAATAAAATGTGTAGATCAAAACAAAAGAATGAGCTGAATCATCCCGATTATATTATTTTTAAATGTATCCATAAATAAATTTCTCCAGTGCGTGATTATATCGGATATATTCTGATTATATCGAGGAGCGCGGGAGATGAGCAATAAATAAATGAGGAACCAGGGTTGTTTTCTCTCTTTATCTGCAGATTATGTGATTATTTGGATATTAGTGGAAAGTTAATGACAATACAAATATATATAAATATTGGAAGAATGTTGATTGACCGTGTGAATAGATGAATGGCTTTGTGACATACTGGAAGAATGAAAAATTTTTAGCCCTGACGAAGCCCTGCACCGTGGGTCGAAACGTTGGCTCAATAAAATAGTATAATTCTACTATTTGAGTTGTTTTTTTTTTTACCGCACCCGGACCATATTCCATTCATATATAAATATATTTCATATATTAAAGCTTTTTTTTCTTAAGGTTATTCAAATTGAAAAGAAAAGTCTGTCTAGTGTGCTAATGCCCCTCTATCAACAGATGGATGTCTAAAATAAATTATAATTATTATATTTAAACCTTATATTGCT
The DNA here is from genome assembly GCF_000696795.3 of Halyomorpha halys. NCBI lineage: Eukaryota > Metazoa > Arthropoda > Insecta > Hemiptera > Pentatomidae > Halyomorpha > Halyomorpha halys. The sequence continues at coordinate 1,121,801 of NW_027107578.1, read as the reverse complement.
TTTCATTTATACCTAATAATGAAAATGTTGAAACAAAACAAATTTTATTTACATTCCTTAATAACTTTTTAAAAATATGTATTTATTGTTATTTACAAATATATAACAAGTAAATTTGTTTTTGGTGATAAATTGACATAATACAAACATGTGAAGAATCTACCCATTAATAGAACTCCAATAACATTTCTAAAGGTGAAGATCTTGAAGCCATCTTCTTTTCAGAAGTCCTGACTTGAAGGACTATTAGGTAATGAAGGAGAAGCCAGGCTAGAAACAAGTGGGTTTGGGTGGTTGGGCAGTATATCATGGAAGGATTGGTATCTGGTTCTGACCAAATCGGCAACATACGGAACATTGAGGTCCTGATGGATGATTTGATTTGTGACAAAGGAGCATTAAAGATTTTACGAAGAATTTTAGACTGTAAAAGTAATATAAAAATGCTCATTAAAAGTATTATCAAACAATACAATGTTTTAATATTTGGAGTGAGATTTATATGTGATAAAACAGTCTAGATATGTACTTTAATATGTATTGGTTTATTTTCACTTTTTTTTTAATACAATAATAAATATATTCAATATAGCTGAGTGCAGCTGTAAAGAAAACAATTGAAAATAAACTAAATACCGTATGTTATTTTTTTTAATTTGTTTAAAGTTACTTAAAAATACATTTAATTGCAATGATTGTAATGTACTCGTAATTCGTCATCTCATCATTCTCAACAAGTTTACAATAAATTTGCGAATATGATAAATCTTTTAAGTTTTCTGTGCCGTGAAATCGATTTCTGATAGTCGTAACTGGTGAATGTGGTACTTTAAAGAACTAAGCTCATAAACTTTTATAACATTACACGTTTATTTTAGAATTTCAGAAAAATAATTGAGAATTATTGTAACAAATAACTTATTGTGTGCTGTCATGTTTATGTATGATTTTTTTCTTCACTAACAGTTCTTTTGGACTAAACAAAAATTCCATGTGAAAAAAGAAATATGCACAATAATCAGTAATTGAAAGAAAATATTAAAAAAGTAAAAATGGTGAAATATTATTAAACATTTTTAAACAAAATGGGGAATATTTATTTATGAGGGAAAGAAATGCAAAATAAAATTTATTTAACATATTATTAAATGTTCCTAGGAAGCTTTAACGTGTACATAGAAGTTGTGGGAAAAAATATGCGAACACAACAAAATTCCGTTTCTATCTTTTAATATTCCTATGGTTAACAAACATTATAATTATATAATCCAGAGGTCAGGTGCTCTCATATTGGAATTAGGTTCATTACTCAATATTTAACATAAATATCTCGTATTACTTAACTAGCCATCTACCCATTTTCCTTTTCTTTTTTTTTTTTAATTTTCTTACTAAAGTAAAAAATGTTGAAAAAATCAATGAGCAAAGTGACGACGGGCCTAACTAGCAGTATATAAATATAAAACATATTAATTTAGTATATTAATTTATTTAATCTAGTTAAGCATAGTATAAGTATATAGTATGAAGTGCTGCATTCCAAATCCACACATGTCCGTTTAAAATTTTTAATTATTTTTTTTTTAACAGATTTGACACAAGATAATCACAAGACTAAATAATTTATTCTATAGACAGTTAAATTATATGTTATTACTACCTATTCATGCATACCTTAGAGCAATAAAAATATAGCATTTTACAATTAAATATTCGAAAATAAAAAGTAACACAATGCAGTTGAGAAAACAAGAAATTTTAATCCGTCTGGCACAGGTGGTTCAGCCAAACTATACCCTTCTCTTTATTAGTTCAGAATAAGTTACTCTCCGAATACTGTTTTAAAAATGAATAAAATCTAGCTTAGAGGTTTAATTTATATACATTTAAAAATAAATGAATAAAGTTTGTCGAAATAAGTTTGAAGTTTTTATATCGCTAGTGGTTGGCGAGGAACAGTACCACCTGTCGGTAGTAACGAAGCCTTCACATGAACTGTTTCTTCAATTCGTAAATGTAGTCCAAGTAAATAACTGAAACGTTCCGTCTGTTGTTAGTAAACTTTTCTTCAGTGCTACTAACTAAAATTATATCCAAAAACAATAAGGATTTTCAAAGAGAAATATAAGGTTGGTTCATAGAGGAACTGGCGCCCAGTTTAGGTAAATAAATTGTACTAAATAACTTCTATATAAAGGTGACACCTAAAAATAGTTATTCAATGAGTTGTACAAACTCTCTTGATTTCTTCCGCTTCAGAGAGTATTCCTCCTGAGCCCCGTTGTTGGTCTTCAAGTCCTTAGGGAGGCAAGCCGTTTTATGTTACATAGTCCTTCCATTTTTTCCAGCTCCCTCGAGTCCAAACTCCTAACTCTCTACTGCCTCATTTTACTGCTTTCTCCTTCATATTTTTTTTTTTTTTTTTTTATTTGTAACGAAATTTCCAGTAAAATTGTACACAGGGCAAGTACACCAGTTATTGATAGGCCAAGATTTGCTTTTAAGTATTTAGGGTTTCGTGCGAACAACCGTTTTTTTTTAAATATGCCAGTTGAAAGCTAAACCCTCAGCTCACAACTGGCATAAATTTAAACAGTTATTTGCTCCAAACTCTTGATAGGTACAAACAAAGGTTGAACTGTCAATAACTGGTTTACTTATTCTACACAGTTTTCGTCTAATATACACGTATCAAAAGTGCGTTTAAGCAATTATAAGAGTACTACTTTGTTTAGAATAATAACATCACATCTCTACAATTTTTTTTATTAATAATTGGTGAAATGTTATTGCCCAAAATAGAATTTATTACTTTAATACCAATAGATAATGCGCCATCTAAAACTGATCACGTTATATTAAATCTCTGGTGAATTATCATTGATTAATGGGATATGTCGAGAATATTCATAACGATATCAGTCTAGATTTTTTCGTACATATGATGGGCCTATACCTTCTTAAGTGTTAAGCACTTTACTTCTGTATGTTTAAAAATAAAAAATAAAGACTCTTATAAGTTCGTTAATCGGTAAAAATTTTATGAATTCGAAAAATCTTATGATTTCCTTTATCTATTCCCTCCTAACCCCCCAGAAAATCTGGTATAAAAGCTACTTTTATAATGTAACAAAAAAAGTGTGAGCATCAGAGGAAACAAAGATTGTTTTTAAACTTCCAGTCTGGCCATTTCAGGCATTCAGAAAGCGAGAGGGTTATCTTTTAGTAACTAACCTACTCTGAGAAGATCCAGCTTTAATTTCTTGGAACCACCACGAAATAAAAGTCAACCAGTCCAGGTCGGATTAAACTGGCGCCGCTGCAGACTCAAGGTTCCTGTACCCAACTCACTTGGCTAGAACGCCCTTCCACACAAAAAACACTTGAAGATCGGGCTGAAAGAGCAAAAAAGAAGAACTCGCGCTCTCTTGACAGAGTAAACAAATTTTAACCCTTTCAGAACTAAGCAGAAACTCCGACAATGTAATTAAATATAAAATAAAACCCTACCAAATAAGTAAAGCGCTTGGGTATATCCAGCCGTTCGTAATAATAATATTCTTTATTTATTCTGGGATTGATCCCTTTAAAATAATATAGAGGCGTCAGCATTAGGCTTTAGAGCCTTAGAATAAAATTATAGAACTTCATAAAACATAATAAAATAATGAATTTGAAAAGATTAAAATGAATACCAATAATTAACAGGACATATAAAATAAGAAGAGAACAAATAAAGTAAAACCTTATGTCATATAATAAAACATAAGATGGCAAACACTTCTGATAATAAATAATAGAAAACAAAAATGATAAAAATCAAATGTAATTAAACTAAAAATAATAAATGGAAAGGTACAATTTCTGCTAATATTTATACTTACAAAAATATACGAAATTCTGAAACATTAAGAACAGAAAATATATAAACTTTGGTTGAAACATTCAATTGTTATTCTTCCGGAATTGAATGGATAGAAGGTGGTCGAAGATGCGGGATTTGAAGGTTGGAAGGGTATTAGAACTACGAATGAAGGGGGGAATAGAATTCCATAGGGAAGAGGAACGGATGAGGAAAGATCTACCAAATGCTGCGGTTCGATGGGCAGTTACATAAAAGTCTGAAGGTCGTGAGCGGATATATCAGAGTTCTACGATGGACGACGGGATTGGATAACTTGATAGAGGAAGGAAGCAAGAAAATATTTACGATGGAAGGAGGAGTAAAGCCACTTCAACTCTTAATAAAATCGGGTGACAGAGGCGTTCCTCGGGACCCCAAAGATGAACCGTACAAAGCAATTATTTAACCGTTTTAATTTTGCCGAGATCCCCAGAGACACCCCCCGTAAACCACACAGCAATAATCAAAGTGGGGGAATATTAAGGAAGTAACCAAGAGCCTGCGGATTTCAAAAGGAAGTTGGTGACGAAGATAATTTAAACGCTTTAGGATGGATAAGGTACGATGGGAAATATCGGAGAAGTGGTTTTTCCAGGAGAGAGTTTGGATTAAATACTTTAAAAACCTTGGTGTCACTATATATACCAAGGTTTTTAAAGTATGGAAGGAATTGTATTGGATTGTTGTTTAGGAATAAGATAGGAATGTGAGGAATAGTTTTCAGGAGGTGATTGGATAATATAAAAATAATATCAGTCTTCAATTTTTTAATATTCAATAACCCGTTATTAGGAATATGACTTTGGAATATGCAGTGAATAATTGTAACTGAAGCTTCAGTAACCAAAAAATAACATAGTTAATAATAAAAAAGATCAAAACAACAAAAAATACGTAAATAGTATAACTTAATGTAAAAAAAAAATTAAAATATAAATAGATATATTTATTTTTGTGTATGGGAGTGCATTCCAAATAAAGAAAATAGAGTATTTAAAAATAATAATAAGGAAAAAATAAATAGCGTTTTACACCATTTGACAAAAACGAATGAAAAGGCAGTAGAAATTTTGCATAGAATGGAAAATATGTTACTTTCAGTATTTTAAATTACCTTACAATCTATTGAAAAGTAGTCGCGTAAAGCAAACAAACTATTGCACCAATCAAATAGACTATCTTTCGGTGAATCCCATACTGAAACTCCAAGGAGATAAAAAAAAGTGATAAGATTTTTTTTTTAATAACTTTATTGAAATTTACAACTGTATATTACATAATACATTTAATAAAAAAGGTCTCGGTTAAAATGGAGTGAAACAGGTGTGTAGAGCAACTACCCACTGGTAGCACTCTAATGACATTTTACATTAGCTGGTCCCGTGGTCATCTTCTTTTCAGGCGCCTCGGAGGATTGTCAGGATTAGATGGAATGGAAAATGGAAGAGGATGCAAGATTAGAAACTAGGGGGTTTGAGTGGTTAGGGAGTTTATAATGGAAGGAGTGATATCTGGTTCGGGCTAGATCGGTTACATAGGAAACATTAAGGTCTTTATGTATGATTTTATGTGTGACAAAGTAAGGAGCATTGAGGATTTTACGAAGGATTTTGGATTGTAAAGATTGAATACAATAGGAATTCAAAGGTTTAGTGGAACCCCAAAGCTCAACTCCATATGTCCAGATTGGCCTTATTACAGTCATGTAGATCAGTCTTTTGTAATGTTTTAAGTTTAGAACGTTTGTCTAGTAAGTGCTGTAATAGTCGAAATCGACGTGCAGTTTCCTCTCATTTCAGTCTTGTGTGAGGATTCCAGGTTAATCGTTTGTCCAACTGTAGTCCAAGGTAGAGGATCTCTTCGACTGTGATATGGGATTGGAGAGTTTGGGATACAATTAATGAGTTATTATCATCGGCATACGTGGTGAGGATAGTATTAGGATTGGTTGGAATGTCAGTTGTATAGACGGTGGAGAGGATGAGACCAAGGATATTACCTTGAGGAACGTGATAAGTTTAAACTTACTTTTATGTGATAGTATTATCTCCCTTCAGTTTACGTTTCATGAGGTATTTTTTAGATGTCAGATAGGTTAAATATTTTTTCGGTATATTAATTTGTTGAATAATAATAAAAAGAATACCATTTTTAATTAAATATTTTATTATTTTGCTACTATAGAATATAAATATCTCTTTACTTGAACATTGCATAATATATTACATAAATACTATCATGATTAAAATCCGTCTGCTAGGAAGATATTCTGTTACTTACTACAATTGAAATCTGTTATAAAAATTTTTGTGAAGTGCAAAGCTATTTTATATACAAATATTACTTATTCCGATTAACCTTTTAATAAATGGATTTAACTATTTTTTGTCAATAAACATTCACCTAAATATTTGTTACATATGACTTTGAAACGTCATTCCTTCTTACTATCACAAATATCCATGTATATATTCATTGTATTCTTCAACCACGATTTGCAGTATCTAATTACTATCACTATGGACTAATTTGAGGTGAATTTCACGAGCTTCAGATTGAGTCCTCATATAATCTTTACGTTCAATATCTCCTGGATACGACCTAATAACATCCCACATCCTAAAACTTCTTCCTTGGAAAGCCATCCTATACCTCACCTACACATATAACACCTTTCTCCGTTCCAGATATTTTCCTGACCCATGGAAATTATCTATAGTTAAAATGATTCCCAAACACCCAAAGCCACCAAAATACCCATCATCCTACCTGAATATCCATCACTATCTCTCTATTACCGATCATGGGCAAAATCGAAAAACTCATTTTGAAACGCCTATACCCTACATAGATTCCAATCATATATAGATTCCAATCCCTTGTCACCAGTTTGGATTCCGAACATCCCTCTCCACTACCCAGCAATGTCATTGTGTGGTAGAATTTGTCTCGTCATCATTGAAGCGCGGAATGTACAGCTTGGTATGTCAAAAGCCAGTTCGATCGAGTCTGGCACCCGGGACTGCTTTACAAAATCCGTCAATTCCTACCTCCTACATACTTTCTCATCATCTGTTCCTTTCCCATTGATAGATTATTCCAAGTAAACCACATCGGTTCCTATTCATTCCTCTATTCCTCCTCAATCCGCAGGTGTTCCTCAAGGTAGTATCCTCGGTCTCATCCTCTACACCATTTATACAGCTGACAACCCAAACAATCCAAATACTATCCTCATCACGTATGCCGATGACACACGTGTGCTCGCAGTTAATAATAATAACCCTTTAATTGATTCCCAAACTCTCCAATTCCATCCACAGCCCTCGAAGAATGGTGTCGTAATTGGATGATTAAAATAAATTCCAACAAATCCCATCAAATCACCTATACTCCTCGTCGTAAACCTACCGACCGCCCTACAGTCTCCTATAATAATGTTGTTCCTACCCCTGTAAAACAGATCCGCTACCTTGGACTACATATGGAGAAACGACTAAACAGGAATTCTCACATATTACTGAAAAGACAGGGAATTGCACGTCGATTTCGACTATTACAGCACTTACTAGACAAACGGTCTAAACTTCGAATTCATTATAAAAGACTGATCTACAGGACTGTAATAAGGTCAATCTAGAAGTACAGAGTTGAGCTTTGGGGCTTCTACTTCGAATTCCTCTCATATCCTTACAATCCAAAATCCTCAATGCTTCTTTCTTTGTCACAAACAAAACCATACAGAGAGACCTTAATGTTCCCTATGTAACCGATCTGGCCCAAACCAGATATCATTCCTTCCATCATAAACTCCCTAACCACCCAAACCCACTAGTTTCTAACCTTGCGTCTTCTTCCATTCCTCCAAGACGCCTAAAACAAGAGGCATTAGGGTGCTTCCAATGGGTAGTTCTCTACACGCCTGTTTTACTCCATTATAACTGAGATCAAATTTACTGAATATAATATACAGTTTTAAATTTCAATAAACATATTAAATTTAATTAAATACGTTGAGTATGCTCTGAGATCAAGTTTTTCAGATACCAATATTTTGTTTCCAAATAATGAGAGATTAACAATTTATGATTTTTTTTTAAAATTTGATGGAACTAATAACTCTTACATATATAATCTTTTTAAACTATTTTATTGTGTATTTGATTACCTTTAGATAGAGTAATGATGGTCATATGCATGATTTATTTAATGACTATTGAATTGAACCTTAATAGACACCTGAACGGTCAAATGGTTCCTCAGATATCAGAACAGAACTTTTCCCAAGACGTGACTCACTTTGTCAATGTACGTAATCAATATAAAGTAATTAGCAGTAATGAATCAGTTGAATGGTTGATTTCATAGCATCTACATTTGAGCTTCGGGCGTATTGTTGATTGGACGTTAAGTAATTATATCAACGTTAGTTCATCAGAACTTTATTAAGATTTCAGTCACGCGTTTAACTGATTCCTCGAACCGACCCTTGACCTAACGTTACATAGCTTCATGAATAGACAAATAGCCCCTACAGAGAAGCAATGGTCGATTGGATTGGAAGCGAACATTTTGCTCCTCGTTAGGAAGCAAGATCCTTTATACCATGCAGGAAATACTAGTAGTATTCACGAGTAAGAATTTAGTGATAACCATCATAACTAGGGTTACCATAAATTTTTAAGCCCGATTCCACACAAATTGAAAGATCAGCGCGGAGAAGAACGGAGTTTGATGTGGATAAACCATTTCCTAAAAAATATATATATTGTTTAGACTCCAAAGATTTTTAACGACAAACTGTAAAAAAAAAAAATTAGCAATGAAATCGTATAAAGTTAAGGTGACAGCAAGCAACCTGTTTAGTAGACGTTCTTCGCTCATCTGTCTATTCACATGCTTGTGCCAAATTTTATTTTCCTTACAATAATTTAAGCTGGCTCATGGGAGTTGAGTTTAACTTTCTGAACGCTATCGTATGACTCAATTGTGGAATAATTCAAAATAATACAATATAAAATTGTACAATCATATTGTTTGTAATAATTTATACGAATATTGAATCGACTAGAATTTGTCCTGCATTGGAAACAAATTAAATTTCTATGGAATATCGTTTGAGGAATAATAAGTAAATTCTATTTGCTTTTTTTTTCAACCTATTTAAAGGAATATGAGCAACTTGTCGACTTACTTGTTTGAAAAACCCCTACTGCTGACAAGGCAGGTAGAACGCGCAAAACGTTATTTATTTTTTAAGTTAGTAGTCCCGAACGTAATGCTCTGACTATCTAGACGAATCCTAGACGTATATTAAGATGTAATCCTCCCATAAATTCATGTAATCGGTTTCCTTCCAGACTAATGCCGGTCTACCCTTCCGAAGTCTACCAGCTGCAGTACTACACTAGTAATCGGCTCAGCTACTCATTAACAGTAAAGGGATTCGTAGAGTTAATGTTCAGAATATAGATTTAAGCCATGACAATGATAAAAAATGTTATATTTCAACAACTTTGAAGGTTAGATATGGTGTGCTGTATGAGGGTGTTGAACCTACAATTCTTTTTTAGAGCATTCTGTAGGGAAGACAAGGCAATTCACATTTAAGAGATATACAAAAATGGTAAATAAGTTATAATAATACAGGTATAAAGCGGTAAGTAGCTTTAAATTTTTTTTTTTTTTAAATATTTATTTATTGCTATTTACAACTGTACATTATAATACATTTAGTAAATATGATCTAAGTTAAATTGGAGTGTTACAGGCGTGTAGAGAAACTACCCATTCGTAGCACTCTAATGACATTTTACATTAGCTGGTCCCGTGGTCATCTTCTTTTCAGGCGCCTCGGAGGATAGTCAGGAATGGAAGAGGATGCAAGATTAGAAACTAGGGGGTTTGAGTGGTTAGAGAGTTTATAATGGAAGGAGTGATATCTAATTCGGGCTAGATCGGTTACATAGGGAACATTAAGGTCTTTATGTATGATTTTATTTGTGACAAAGTAAGGAGCATTCAGGATTTTACGAAGGATTTCGGATTGTAAGGATTGAATACGAGAGGAATTCTAAGGTTTAGTGGAGCCCCAAAGCTCAACTCCATATGTCCAGATTGGCCTTATTACAGTCATGTAGATCAGTCTTTTGTAAGGTGTTGGAAGTTTAGACCGTTTGTCTAGTAAGTGCTTCTTTAACATTTAAAGTTGGTTCCTCGTTTTACCCCGCATATGATGGAAAATGGGGTAAATGTACTTTCTTCTTTTCAGATTTGTTATATATACAAAATATGAAAAACAATATTCATTTTAAATTATTGTAGTTTAGCAGTTGATAAAAAAATACAATTATAAAGATTTTGATTTACTTCTTTTTAGCTATTATGTTAAGGATTTAAAGTTAGCTTTCCTATTCTGTACTACTTTCTCCTACTTATTTTTTTCCAATTAAGTGTTCAAACAGATGAGTATATTATCTAACTATTATTTAAAAGTGTAATCAATTTATTTTAAGTGTTTCGACCACTAGGGTCATTCACACTGGATTTACAAAGTTAGTAGATTATAATTGACAAACTTACAAAGTTACAATTAAAATTGACATAGTTATTAAATTACTATATTAGATTGTGCATCCACTTATACATGCTGGAATTATAGTTAGACAACTTTAAGGAGTGAAAAGTATTGTTGTTCTTGTAAATTATAGATATTTTAATTATTGTATAATTAATTATAAATTATAATTTATTAGGGAACAAATTCCTAATAATTATTCTTTCTTAGTAAACAATGGCATAACTCACCTAATGGTCTTGGGAAACCAACACTTCTGCCTCCTCTGAGATACTAACATTAAACTTTAAACTAATGTAATATAATTAATTGTTAGGATTAATAATTAACTATCTTACAGATAAATTAATTTTTTTTATTTCTCGTTGGGTATTTTTTATTCTAATATTTTCTAAGGAGGTACTGTCAATCCATAATATACTTATTTAGGCCTATGTCTGTAGGAAAGTTATATTTTAAAGTCTTTAATAGCTTGTCTCTTCTTTAGTTTGTATTTTTTATATTAGTTTTATACTTATGTGATATGGGAAATTTATTTCTGTCTCTTGATGTGTATTAGTGAAAGAAAAATAATAATAATTCCTAAAAAGAAAATATACCTAACAATAAACTAAATAATAAATTTCTACATTTAATGGATGTGTTCTAACAATGAAACTAACTCTAATAACTAGAACAAAGTGAATAGAATCAACCAAGGTAACATTCTACCCAACATTAAACCAATACAAAGAAGCCAGACAACTTAGCCTATGAAATCGATAGGTAGCTGTAAAATGTGACCAAGTTTATTTCCACTGCCAGTGTACAGTAAATTAGAGCATAATAATAACAGTAATATAACACAACAAAGTTTCTTAATTATATCTTTGATGCGCGGTCATAAGGGCTTAAATCACTTTTTTGAGTATTTGGAGATTATGTCGTATTATAACACCGAATTAGAGCTACCGGTAGGTATTTAGGTCTTCATGTTTCAGATAGACTTACTACTACATTGTTTTATAAAAATAATAATTATAAAAATATCAATAATTAGATTTTACATAATGTTTTGAACTTTGTTTTTGCTCTCCTGAAAAATTCATATTTTGGACTTAAGCCCTTTTGACCACGCATCAAAGATACTTTAAATCCCTTCCGGACGACAGTATTTCCAATTTTATAATCGGTTTTTCTTTTGATGTGGTGAGGCACTGTCCTACTAGCTCCAAGGACTCGGGTTGAAACCGGCTGTGGCAGATAATTACTTTATGTTACTCTGAACACAACCCTGACACTACAGTGAGTCAGGGACGGGTATTAAGTAATTGAATTGAGAGAGGATTTGAATTCAAACAAACCAGAAATGTTTCTACCCACATCCATCCGTAAAACCCCTTTATTAATAATAATAATAATGTGAACTCCTCTGCCCCATGAGGGAGGCTGGGAGAAGGCTTAAGAAGCCTCAAGAAAGCTCCATAAACCACAGAGTTGACTCACGGCTACAATCTAACAGAAAATAATTATATGCCCAGCCGTATTTCCCTTGGTAAAGAGAAATAAAAATAGTGGCTATTTCAGTAGTTACACAAAATTATTAAGTTATTTTATTTTGGAGTTCTATCAATGGGTAGATTCTCCACATGTTTGTATCATAATATTACTTACAGCAAATTTGCTTGATGTGTATATATGTATACAGTTGTAAATAACAACAAATAAATTATTTAAAAAAAGTTCTTTTAAATAATGGAAAAAATGGGCGTTATTTTCTGATACAAAAAAAGTTTAAATTTTACCTATATTTTATAACAGATACATTAAATGACATCAAAAAGTATATACTGAAGTATTATATGTATATAAGAAGTAATATATATATATTTATATAAGAAGTAGTCGCACGTCCCCGGAATTTTATTTTATTCAGGAAAAACCTAAATTATTCGGTCATTTTTCATTTGGAGCAACAAAACTTAAAATCTTCATAGCTCATTTTTTTAAAAAAAGAGTGAACTTTCTGAAATATACTCTATAAGGGAGCTTAATAATTCTTGAGGTACAGTTTTTAAAAAGCAATAGGCTTTCCAAACAATCGTAAATCAACGTTTTGTAGCTAAACAGCTATATTACAGTTCATACATTAGTGAATTTGCTCAACTTTATATGATGTTAGTTTTTGTGACAGTTTGAAACCATTTTTTATTCACCCTTGCTGTGGTTGATAGAGTCAACTATATTTAGTTTTTATAACAGTGATCGCAAATGAGCGAAAGAACTCCCTTTCTCTTTCCCCGGATCTTGGACAAATACGCCATTTTAAATACTTGTCAAATCAGAAGAAAACGATGACTGTTGTTAAAAAATTAATTGAAATGAGGAAGGGATAGATATTTAAAAAATGACGTGCCTCCCGATGACAGACATCCCAGACCGACATCAAAGAGGACTAGGATGGATTGACAGGAACCATTAGAGGAAGAGGGTGCCGAGTCGGCAGTAAATAGCTCCTGGTCCAATTAGCAGCAGCAAACTGGAGCAAGTTGCCGGTTCTGTTCTCGCTGAAAACATCAATATAAACCAACGTGGTCTATCTACCCATTCAATAGTACTATAGTGAATGAGACCCAAATCTAGGTACTAAAAGCCAATTAATTAACTCATTTTAATTGTTTACTAATGAATTGCATTTGTATTCGGTATTATTAACAATTAGGCAATTATTATGTAATATCCAGTATACAATGGACGTAAAAACAAAAAAAATTAATTGTAACAGTTGTTTTCAGCCGACGGAAGTGAAACTTCTAGAAATGAAATAGTGTATTAAATTTTTATTAATAATGATCGTGTGTTTTCTCTTGTAGCCTGAGGCAGAAAACATTCAGTTTCAGAATAATGATAATTAGAATAGAAAAAGCATTTCTTGAGTCAATTCTCGTAGACATTTTTTTTCAAGCACTGCACTGATAAAGCTACACGGCACTGCCGGGATTGTTAAGCTATTTTGTAAGATCCTAATCTCCCGTTACTATATATAATTTTTCCCGCTAAAATTGTAAAATAAAACAGAGGTGCCACCCTCCACTTCCGCTTCATCTCTTCTCGCATCACAAAACAATCGACTATATATATTACCATAATCATTATTAACTATATTATAAATTATTTTATTCATTACCAAGCCTAGTTTAAAAACGAAAAGTTCAGTAATCCGCAGATCGTACTACACTTTTTAATACTATACAGTCTATTTAAATACCTTAATTGGCTATTAAAATAAATCACTTGAATTACTATTCACTCTTAGTCGTTACTCATTGCTGAATAATTTATGGAATGCAGCTAGTTCACATAGGTATGTAAACACGTGGTTGGCAATATTCCCTTCTATAGGGAGTTGTGCAATGTGTACAAACTTGCCCGGGTTGTAATCAATTTAATGTTTAACAAAGAGTAAATATCTCTAGAGAGAACAAAGTATTTTTAAAGTTTAAAGAGGCTGAGGAATGATGATGGGATAATGGTAACGACCCAGCACCTGCCTGACTCATCTATGTTTCATTTTCTCACCCCTCTCCTTCCTCCCCATCTCTGCTCCACGAGCAACATATGCTCTCTCCTCTTCACGTCTTGAAATATTAACCAATTCCTCGAGTTATATCAATGGTTCTCGGTCAGCAAAAATAGAGCTATAATCTACTTCACTCTTTCTCCTTCCAGTAATCATATTCCAGTATGATGGCATTTTTTACCGGAATGCGGAAGGAGAAGGGAGGGGGAAAAGTAAATTTTAAAACGGAAAAAAAAATTTCCGGTGATAGATCGTTGTCATACTGCGAAAATGGTAAATATAATCAACAAACGGCCGTAAAGTAATTAATTACTACTCAGCAATTATACCTGATGATTTAGCGAGTTACATTCTTGGAGAATGGAATTTAACTGAGGGAGTAAGCTGGCAGGAAAAATGAAGCCAAAATTGCAGGCATTATTACCAGAGGCGTGGTAAAGGAGTAGGAGGGGAGCGACCCAATCGCTGGCTGCGTTATTTTTCAAATTACAATGGCGGACATTTCTATTAACTTCAACGTAAACCTAGGCACCATGGGCGTGGCCTTTTTGGATTCATTTTTGATAAAATCAAGAAAATTAAAATGTAAGTAGAAAATAAAATATAAAAGTTCTGAATAGGTAATCCCGGTATAGGTTAAAAAAAAATGGCGCATCAGGCTCAGCCTTATTAGTACAAAGCAATAAAGGTTTAAAAAACTACATAATGTATTTTATTAACATATGGAGCACTTTTTGAACAGAAATAATAGACGTTAAAAAGTTTCATAAAAATAAAACTATACCGATGGAATGAGGAATGTTATTTCAGAATCCAGATGAAAAGTAATTTCAACGTATCGGCAATTTTAAATATCAGTAAATACAGTAAAATGTAAAATAAAGAGTCAAGGAGGCTAAGAGTAGCAGATGAGACGGTGTGTCGCTAAAAGAGGTATAACACCTTCGGCAGAGATCCGTTGCATTATTGAAGAGGACAGGATCGGTAGTCGTTGGGAGATACACAGCTGTCGCCTGGGGGTGCCTCCGATCTGCGGGGTATGCAAACCAAACATCCGGCAGTTATACTCAGTCAGTTCTTTTGCATAGTTTTATATTTTTGCATCAACTATAAGTACGTTATATTTTCCGGAATAAAAGATTGACTTTAAAAATTGTCAAAAAATTATTTAGAAGGATTTGTTGTAATTGTTAATCGGTTTCAAAATGAAGATTGGCCGTTCCGTTGAAGCACAGGAGCTCTTCGCAGTTTTGTTCGGTTCCAGTTTGAAAACTCGAATTATATTATTTAGCTTAGCATTATCATAGAACTTATAGAACTCTTCAAGCACATGCACTCTGACTTTTGTATAATCTTGGGCAATGTTTTTTTTCTAAAATACAATTTTTTCCAAAAAAAAATCCTCTTTTATTCAAAATATTTTTATACAATGTCTTAAGTCAATGAGGTAAATAAAAAAGACAAAAGGGAAAGAGGGATACTCGTATACATAAGATGATATTTTTTGTTATCCCTACCTGATCATTTCTGACATACGGGAGGGTTATGTACTAGTAACTATTTAAACCAGAGTGTGTTGGAAGAGGTTAAACTTTCATTCCGTTGGGCGACACGAAATAAAAGTCGACCCGTCCAGGTTCGAACTAACGCCGCTGCAGTTACGAGGTTGCTGTCAACTCAATTCTCTCGGCTATAAACGGCCTATATTTATGTTTGTAAAACTGTAGGAGTTACTGGATGAAAAACCAAAAATAAACCATTATGAAAAAAAAATTGCCATACTAAGACTGCACACTCCTAGGAAGTGATATTTTTTTACCACCGTCTTTTACAAACAATTTTACAAAAGTCTCCATTAACAAAAATAAGCTTACCCTTAATTTTAAGTTTGTTAGTTAAGATTATATATATACTGCCCATATTATCGTTTGTGTTCAATTTGATATGATGGTATTAGGGATTGTTGTGGAACATTGGGCGTACTGTCGCTTATATATTCACTTGGTGGTGCAATTAATCGTAGATAAATTTGGTTATCCGGAATTAATGCGGTGGACTATATCTAGTCCATCGGAGAGCCTTTGCAAATATCATTCCCTCCAGATAATAGCGATGGCTCTAAATCACCACCCTTGTGAAAATATCCCTTTTACATAAATTATTAGCGAATAATGTCTCCTATTAGTTATTGTTCCATTTTACAGTTTCAAATTATTCTGGTTGGGGGTGTCATTTATTTTGTAAAATAATTCTAGCGAACTAATATTTAATAATTTTGATAAGGTCCACTCTCAGCCGTCTGTATTATTATGCATTATTATCATTTCAGCATATGAAAAAATCCATGTCTTTTCCTTATCTATTCATTTTTATCAAAATTTGGGTTGAATGTAGTGTAAATGAGATCTAATATTTCAATATTTTATTTTTCTAACTCAGAAAAATCGGGACAAAAGATAAACAAATTGTAGCGCGCTTCGTAACCTTCACTTACTATCCAACTTTAAGTTAGAATCAATCTTAACTAGTTTTAAATCAGCAATTTCTCTATTATGTACGATGTCGTACTTTCCTTGTACTTTCCCTTCCTAATTTTCCCCAAATGAAAATACCGTTAAAACACAAAAACATTTAAAGGACTTATGAGAAAAACGCTCAATCTAATCCTTTTTTTTTCACTACGTTTGAGCTATTGGTAACATCTATAAAGTTATAATAATTTATGTACAGCTATTAATTAATACTTTCAGTAAGATATTTGCCTTTCCTTAATTAAAGAATTCTTTTGATAGTATGATAGTTATTACTATAAACAATAGAAAACAATATTTTCAAATAAAGAAAATAAAAGGTAATTTGGAGCAGTTGTTCTCAACCAATAGCTTTACAGTTCACATATTTTATGAAAAATTATTTTTAAAATTTCTATATCGTTACCTTAACCGATGTTTAAGTGTGTAGCTGCATGGTTATGACTAGTAAATAAAATATCAGAATGCATTTTTAAGTAATCTAATCATCATATATTTTCCACGGTGGATCTGCCTTTGGTCAAAGGAGTGAAGGTGATCTGTGAATTGTTCACATTTTGGCTAGTGAGGTGCAGATAATCTATAAGTTGGGAACCACTGCTTTAGTCGAGTCCATTTTTAAAATTTGACGTTTAAGCCGTATCAACAGGTATATACCACCGTATAATAGGTATATATACCGTATAAATAGGTTATATATACCGTATAAATAGGTTGGTAAAACCAACCAGGTATATATACCGTATAAATAGGTTGGTAAAACCAACCTAATATTAAATACCATTTAATTATTAAATTATTGAAGGTTTAGTTCATCATTTACTATGGTTTGATCTGTTAATTATAATAAATATATTAAACTATACCATGGAATATTATTATTTGAAACAATACAGAATAAAAACGATGATAAGAAGTAATGATGGGGTGGTATCAGGGTAAAACATGGTTCATAAAAATAAAATGGATGTTAGGAAATGCAATATGGAAGGAACCAGTGTTTGACTAACGTAGCAGAACAAAAGGAAAATCTAAATAACGACTTATCGATAAAGTTTGGAACTCTTTGGCGAACAGCAGGTGGTTTTTTAGCTTCTTTCTTCTAGCTTTTTATCAAGAATCGTCCTTCTTCAGTAATAAATTAACGTAAGATTAAGTGATGTTATTTCGGGCATTGGATATCTAGGAAGGGCGGGAGAAGTAGGAAAAGTGAAAAAATGGCTAGCAATGTGTTTTACAAGCTTTAGAACAATATGAAATCAGCGAAGTTCATCCGACTTAAGTGCTATCTCTATTCCTCCTTTCGTCAATTTTTTCATAATGTTATTTATTCGTTTTTTAATACTACTAACAATGAAGGATGCTTTAGTATGTCAAATAAACAAAATTAAAAGTAGATTTTATTTTAAATCCAGAATTTAATTCTATTTTAAACGATTTCAGGTAGACTAATATAGATTTGATATTAAATAAGACTTGATTATATATTGTTTGATTTAGTGTGATCAAAATCTTTAGAGATATTTGAGGGAAAATCCTAAAAAAAAATTGTAAAATAAATACTCTAAATTGGCAAATCCGGTCGGTCGTTTTTAACAAAAAGGTCTTGAGTGTATCATCCCAAGTTTATACCCGCTCTTACTAAATTTCAGTTTCGTGTCTTTTTGTACATGAACTAAGATGTTAACCCATATACACACTGTCCATTTATCGAAACTTGGTTTGTTTGAGGAAGCCCCCTCATGTTGAAAGTCAGCCTAAAATGCTTCCGTCTAGTGGCAGGCAAATGAAGGAGGGGTGAATACTAACTGAGCAAGTGAAGAGGGACCATATATGAGTGATAAAAAAGACACTGATGAGTGAACTAATACTATCTTAGGGCAACTTCATTTGGTCAATAGTTAATTATCACTCACGATGAGTGACTAGTTAATTCAACCCAGCCAGGCAGGGAATATAATCAAGATGAGAGGACTGAACACACAAGAAGAACTAGTTTTCAAGCTACAAAGAAAATCAAACCCAGATCAACCAAGTAAATGATCATATAATTTATTAATTAATGTATTCAATAATCAAAATTATAACTAACACAACTAAATAAATTGTAACCACCTTTTGGTTAAGCATATATCAATTGCCATTAATTATAAAAGAATAGAGGGTTATTTCATTTTCTTCATCATAACTGTAATTTATTTCAAATATAGACCACTCCATTGATACCAGCAAATTACAAGTAATTTGGGTAATGTCCCCCATTAATCATGCTTGAATTATACATGGTTATTAGCACCATAGGTGCCACAGGTAGACCTCTAGACGTGTATTTCCATTGAATACTTGAATCTGAAATTTTGCACGATCGGAATACTTATCCTTACTGTATATATCAGTAACTGAAATTACATATAGAACTTGTGCATGTAACTCTTCATAAAATATGCACCACGTTATCATGACTTGCTGTTTCCTTATTTATTTATTTTTCTTTCCCTATTCTAGCAAAATCTAAACCTCTCATTGAATGAAACAACTCTCGATCATCTAAATCATAATTATAATTAATTATATGAATTGAGTTCTTTAAACAATTGATTTCAGGTTATTAGTCCCATTAGAGAACATACATTGCATTTTTTTTTTAAATCTGACGCATCACGACTGTTGTAGCAGGTGGCGATCGGACACGAGTCAGGGCTGCCAATATCGAACGTGCCGTTGTAGCTGAGTGCACAGCCATCTAAATATTTAACAATTCAATCAATGTCACCCTGTAATGGCGCTCGTCCTTTGTTCTTTTTCCTCTGTTATTCTGTTTGCCAGTCGGATCGTTAGGCTTCCAAACTTTCTCCCTCTTCACCCATACATCTCCAGGAATATTTCTGTCAGAAAAGTACTTGATGTTCGTAAAATTTTCCAGCGAAACTAAAACCTATTCAATAACTTTAAAGTTCAACATGAGAGAGAATGGGATTATAAAATTATTTTTATTGTTAAAAAATTAAGATTCTATAAATTAGTTCTAAAAACAAAATCATCACATCTTTTGTTAATTAATATTATATATTGACAGGAAAACAAACATCCTATACTGACTGTTTGTCAAATTCCTTATCAATACCTATAAAATAATAATCAATTAATTTTATGTAAATTATCTCAAAGGATCAGTTGTTTCACCCTACCCAATGGTTTAATCTTTATTAATAAAATAGTTTGAGGTTCCTTAATAAAAAGTACAATTAAAGCTTGTTAAAAAACTATATAAATTCAATCATAATACAAATATATTTAATCATGATATAAACACAATGAAAAAAGTATTTGCACTTTTTGATATGATTGTATGCTTACTATTGTTTGTATGCTTGAGTACAATTCTAATATTTTCTTTCAGTATTTTAAAATATTTAATTGTATAAAATTAGTTTTTATTTAACCGATCCTAATGCCAAAGGAAGGAATTTACAGCAAGGGCCCGGAGAAAGAAACCTTGTATCAGTGAAACCAATCGTAAAAAAGGTTCTTATTTACGATGGGTTACATCAACAAGCCCATCAGTTTTTGGGAAAATATATTATTCTCTGATGAGAGTAAATTTAATTTTTTAGGATCTGACGGCAGAAATACGATATGGCGAAGGAAAAGTGAAGAATCAGGAAGCATAACGTCTCAGTTACTGTAAACCATGGAGGGGGGAGTGTAATGGTTTGGAGATGTGTGGCTTATAATGGTGTAGGAAATCTCGTGCCTGTTGAAAGGATCTTAAATGCAGAAGGTTATGTCAAGATTTTGTGCCATAACCTGCTAGCCAGTGCAGCAAAATTACCAATTCAGGATTGGTATATTTTTATGCACGATAATGATTCGAAACATACAGGAAACAAAACTAAAAAGTGGTTAATAATTAACATTCGCCAACAACTTCATATAGCTTCAAAGTCTCCTGACTTAAACATAATTGACAATTTGTGGCATATTTTAGATAAAAATGTTTGAAAACATCACATAACCGGAAAACACCACCTCGAGGATATTTTACAGCAAGAATAGAAACAAACTGACACAGATTTAATTTAAAAATTGGTCAACTCAATGCCGAGACGTTTACAAGCGGTAATAGATGCCAAGGTGTGCAAAAATTTTTTCTGTATTTTTTGTAAGTTTGATGTTTTAATTTTTTATGAAAGATCTTTTTCATTAGAATTTTCTTTGTAGCTATTAAGTTATAAATATAAGTTTTATTTTTAAAGTAATATGGTTTTTGATTGCATAAATTCATAATTTAATAAAAATAAAAACGTGGTGTGCAAATACTTTCTTCCGTCACTGTTTTTCTTCGATGTTTCGGCCCTCAGGCCTTAATCGAGGAAACATCTAAAATATTCATATTATTTACTTAGAACTCACTGAACACATAAGACTGTATTTTTACTATGTTATTCGAAAATTATTGGAAGAAACTATATAATATTAATTGGTAA
>NW_027107578.1:1097140-1100633 GCF_000696795.3 Halyomorpha halys | reverse complement strand
ATTTTAAAGATGATAGACTTTGGCAATCAGTCTGGAATAGGAAGAAAGAAATTTAATCACTTGAATAAATCAACTGTGAGGTATGTTTGTAAAAATATAGTGTTATATATTGATTTAATAATATATATATATTTAAAGTGTCTCCTTGTTAATGGCTAGGGACCGAAATGTAAGAGAAAAATACCCCTCTTAATTAAAATATGTAGCTGATGTCAATAACAAAGTTATAACATAAGGTGTGATTTTTCCTTTATTATAATTTGTTCTAAACTATTAAAAAACACTAAATACTAAAATTTAGAATACATAAACAATAGTCCGAGAATTGCTTTATATAATCCTTTAGCGACCAGCTCGATTTGACCTGAGTTAAATGAACCATTCAAGCTCAACTTCTCTCCTAGAGGCTTTTCTATTTGATGTAGTATTCAATTAAACAATAAAATGATCTTCACTCTAGGACCTCTAAAGACAAGGAACGTAAATGATTACTTATGGTTTAGCTATCAAGTTATTTTTATAGGGAAAAGTAGATTGTTTATAAATATAAATGTTATATTTAATAGGAAGATTGAGATTCAAAGAGGTAAA
Source organism: Halyomorpha halys (assembly GCF_000696795.3). Classification (NCBI taxonomy): domain Eukaryota; kingdom Metazoa; phylum Arthropoda; class Insecta; order Hemiptera; family Pentatomidae; genus Halyomorpha; species Halyomorpha halys. The sequence goes on along the minus strand of NW_027107578.1, from coordinate 1,100,042 downwards.
GAATTTTCGATATTTTAAGTAAGGAAGAAGCTTTTGGAAAGAGTTGAGCGAGGTATTCCATAAGCAGTAAAAAAGAACAAGAAAGGATTTGTCAAAGGAAGTTCTATTTGATGGAGCATAAATATTGATTGCTGAGTTCTGGCGTTCAAGGTGTAGAGGGAGGAGCAAAGGGAAGTTCGGTGATTTAGGAAGCTTTATAATTTCATAGAGAATATAATAGACAAAAATCATGAATCTATTGCTTTCCGGGTGAAGTATATATTCTAACATACTTTAAATCAATATAATAGATACGTGAGTGTCTGCGAATCCCAGATAAATCTTATAGAATAATTATTTCATTTTTAGTTTATCCGTAAGCCCCACATATGTCGGCCGATCGTAGTCCTTGAACACGAGGAAGAAAAGAGGATCAGAATAAAAAAGAATAGTAGGTTGTTAAGCGCAAGGATTTGAACGTATATGAAAGTGATTATCAAGCCCAATTTTCGGGATATTTCAGATATTATTAAACCAGAAGAGGTGTTAGTCAGAAGGTTAGACGAAGTAGGAAGATAGTTCATTTTTTGAGCTTGAAACAGTTCCCAGGTATTTTTTTGTAATTCTCTACCTGTATATTTAACATCATAAAATACACAAATGCTACTTTTTACATCTGGTCATTTCTGGTATAGGGGGGAGGAGGAGAGTGGCAACCCTTTTGGTAACTAATCTGTTCTAATCAAGTGGGAGGATTAATTTAAGGATGCTAAGATGACGCCTGGCAACAACTCCAAGTTTCTAGATGTCCATGAAAAACAATTACCTTCCCCTCTCCTTTTCTTTTATTGTAAAAACTAATTATTCTTTAATATGAAAACAAACAGAACACCTCTCATGACCGGTCTTAAAGTTATCAGTAAGTAGCTATGAAAAGTGTTGGAATTGCAAAATTACCAATCAAATTTTCGAATTCGTTTGTCGCAGTCAAATAATTAAAATAAGATGGATGATCTTGGAAGGTTAGCGGCAAAATGTAAAGATCTCTCGTTATTACGGGAATCAACAAACAATCCGAAGCAGTGGCGGGTTTTCATTTAACTGGACACTACCTAGAAACGGCACTTGAGGTTTCCTATCATTTTTTGTCAAGACGTTGTGGGTACTAAGAAAACAGGATCCAAATTAAATAATAATGTCCTGTATTAATGATTAATAAAATCCTGACATTATCTATTAAATTGGGTGTTGCAGAATTTAGGAGAAATCATTAGAGGCCTAAGAGCAACACGATAACACTAAGGTCGCACCATCAATTCATATTAAATCCTTGTTATTTCTATATCTTAAACTTAGACCTGCATACCTTTCTTCTGAATATAATGTATAGTTTTCTGTATAGTTTTATGATCTTATACATACAGTAATATTTTTAATTCTGAGAAATTTATTTAAGCTTATTTGTGAATAAAAATTTATATAAATCATTTTCAATTTATTAATTCTGTTGAGAAACTATATTATTAATATAGATACTAATATTTACTACTACTAATATATACTAGTAAACTAATATTTACTGCAGTGCATAACTCAATTTGTATGGAGCTTACCTCTCAAAACAAATAAATTTATTATTATTATAATACAGCTTTGTATGATTCTTTTTTTAGGCTCATGAAGCATTTGTATTAAATAAGTGCCATGTATGTAACACACATCATAGGTAACATGTGTTGGATGAATCTCTTTAGTCTTTTGATTTCCATAGCCATTTTAATGTTGATGAATTTTTCTATAAGTAATATTATTGGATCATCTGAGATCATTTCATTTTATTTTATGACCTGATTCTTAGATAGACACCCAGAAATGATATAACGAGGCTCTTCCTGTCTAATGGTGTTAATAATAACTTTTCCTCTTTACGAGAGGTGACAAATGGAGAAGGAGCGAACAGCGGAGAAATATAAAAGGCATTGTCAAAGAGATGGTCATTGTGGAGGAAGAGAAGAGACTATATCTCTGACAAGGCTGTACCTGAGGTGGTCCCGTGGTCCCGGGGCGCTGTGGGGACCTCCCCAGGGGCGTCACTCCTTTACCTTGCCGCATTTTCTCTCTGTTTCGATAACTGCCCTTTAGCCAACAGGACATGTTTTAATTACATTCATTCAATATTCTTCACTTTTGAACCTTATTTTTTTATTATCTTTTTAGGCTATTTTAATTAAAATAAAATACCAACTACTGTTTGATTACTATTCTAGTAAATTCGTTAGAGATGGTTTTTGAAAATAGAATAAAAAATACATTATAATCAAACATTTATAGCTAATTTAATTACTTGTAATCAGTACTTGAAAAATCAACTTAAAATGAAGTATTTTATAATAAAAACAACAGTTTATCAATCCTTTTACTCGTTGATCTTTGTAACATTTAATTTTTCTTGTATAACGTTTTGCTTATTTTATTTTTTTTTTCTTCATTCTTGCTTTTTCTTATTGCATTAGACTTACATAGGAAGACAAATGCTTGTTGTTCTTATGAGCTTCTATTGAGTTTTGTTGAATAGGAGATATATTCTTTAGGATTAAGTTGGTGTCCAATCGGAAACATGCAAAAGGCGAAAAACGCACCAAAAATAAATTATCAACACAAACAATATTGTTATAGTGTGTTAAAATAATCCATTATAAAATATATGCTCCACTATATAAAAACAAAATTTATTCGCAAACTATTCATTATTTTTATCGACGGTCTTGTCCTTACCCTTTAAATCAATCCGGGTTTACAGTGAAATGCTATATTGTAAATATGACTTGAGATTTTCAATTTTAGATTCGATTCTCCATTCCCAATTTATTTGTTTTAGAGAAAAAATAAAAACAAAGATGAAATATCAAATTTCAAAAAAAAA
>NW_027107578.1:1070492-1097090 GCF_000696795.3 Halyomorpha halys | reverse complement strand
TTCATGAAGAACTTATAATGTAAAGTACATAATCGATATAAAATAAATAAAGTAACCTTTTGACGAAAAAAAAAAAAAAAAAAAAAAAAAATTTTGTTTATATTTTATTTATTCCATTTTTAAATTGCTTAAATCCTTACTTAACCACAAATAAAATCGTACATAATTATAGATTATGGTGTCCCATATGCTGCCGATTTAGCTAGAACTAGATTCCAATCCTGACAAAATAAACTCCCAAACAACCCCAAACTCACTTGTTTCTTACTTTGCTTCCACTTCAATCCCCACTAATTTTCCTAGGCGTACGAAAAGAATGTGGCTCAGAGGCCATCTTATCTAGAATTGTAACTGGAATTTTTCCAATAGGCAGGTTCTTTACAAGTCTCTATCTTGCTATAGTACTTTTATTGACATAAGATTGCTGGTTGCCTATTTGGCTAATAAAAATTGTAATTTCAATAAATAAATTTTTAAAGAAATTACTTCAGAATTTTAATGAGTCAGGAAAAGTCTTGCTTTGAACCGACCACACATGATATTTGAATACACTTTGGAGATGTTATGTCCAATTCAATAGCTACTCTAAGATTAAGAGAACACTACTCATTATAGAGCCCTAAACATTACATTATAAATAACTTGATATCTCAATTAATATAAATAGAATTACGTCATAATACCCATCGGCTTTCCTAAAATTAATAATCGACTTTTCATATTTAACTATAAAGGATTGTTTCTGCATTGTAATAAATTATGATGAGATTTTCATTTAGTTGTTACATGGATTTTAAATTAATGTATTAAATAATAATTTACTTTTTTAACAATTTTTGAACTAAATGAATAGTAATTGGTTATTAAAAATTTCTAAAATAATTTAATAAAACGTTAAATGAATGTATTTACTAGGTTTTTTCATTTGTAATAAATGAGCAATGTAAAGGTTCACATAAAATTTTATTTGATGAGCTACAGTTTATAATTTATCATTTTTCACCTGAACAAAACATCATATCTACTGAACGAAGTTTGATTTTCAGTGAGCAACAAACTTCAAAGAACTATAGGTCAGTGACAAAAAAAATAAGATCCTAAATAATTAAAATTTAAAATCATGCCTAAAAAATAATTTATAATTCACAGATTTGGTTCAAAATGAATTTTGTCTAAAAATAGACAAATTGTATTTTGATCTGGAACTTATAATAATAATCCAATTCAGCGTTAGTTAAAAAAAAAATAGTTATTAGTATCCCAAGCTTTATTAACGATTCTGTCAGATAATACTTAAAATTTAAATGACAATTAATTTTTAATGAAGACTAAAATTATATTAAAAGTGATATCCGCCAGACGATCAAATCAATCATTTATATTTGTATAAGAAAAAGTTAGAAAGGGGTCAGAGGGTGGATGGTGCGTTCAGTGGAGAATAACCATTTTTTTAATTTTGAACCAATGTTTATTTTTCAACTTAATTTTATATTAGTAAGTAATCAATGTATAAAGCTAAAATTATTTTCACCTCCCTTTAATCCTTTTCATATGTTGTGTTGACCCAGAACGCGTTATGGATAAACTTGCCCAATCGTCAATTTAAAACTGATTTAAAGTCTTAGCGGAAACAAAAAATACCCACAACGCAATTAACACAGCTAGTCCACAAAGCGATATATTCGGAAACCAGAATTACCTAATAGGTCAATGTTAAAAACCAATTTAATTTAGATATACAAATAACACCATAAAGAATAAATAAAGACCGGATTTTTAAGCAAATAGATGTTTTTCTGCTAGATTTTTTACTACTAACCATTGAATATCTTAACAAATCAATGAATTTAGTGTTGATACTAACATTAAGTTTGTATATTGAGGTACACTTTTGATAGCAATAATTTTTCTATCAATTGTAATAGAAAACTAATAAGTGGACTATTTTGTAATGGAGAATAATTGCAGATTAATTTCTTAATTATTATTAAATGTATCAAGATGACGTAGGTTAACACGTTTTACGATTGATATTAAAATAAATGAAAGGAAACCTCAAGATAGCTAGACAAGGCACTATCTCATTAAATTTGTAACAGCAGTTTAAAATGATTGATAATAATGTTTGGTTTTAATAAATATTAAATCATCAAATATGTACTATTAGTTATATAAAGAAAACGTCTCAGTTCATTCCTCATTAAAATAAAAATAATCTCTCCCATATTTCCTTCAGAATTCCATATTCTATTCAGAACTCAAACAGACAGAACGTCACATTATCTACCAGCGTGATAAGTGCTTTCATTGTGTACATTAGTTTAAATTAAATAAATTTTAAATTCATTTCATTATTGTACATGGTCTTCGGAAAACAAATCACATAACTGTTAGCAGTTCTTTATTTTATGAGGAGAACATGGTTGAGGGTGCAAATAGTCCCGACCTTTCGGCCAGAACTTCAATCCTTCATCAGGGAGACTGGAGTCAGGTTCCAACACCGAGTGGCTGGGTATTGATAAAGCCCTGGAATTCTGACAGAAATTTTGGCACTAATAAATAAGATTCGGCTTATTTGTGTTCCTAACAGACCACATTCTATCTTCCATCACCTGACCCTGACCATCTTCTCCTCATATATAATACACCGTCAACTATTACCTCATCATTAATATTATTTTTATTTTAACGGAATATTTAGTAGTAAAACGATACCTCTTAAAAATGTATTCTTAATATCATGAACTATTTATTCTTAATATTATAAAAATAATCTTTAGATAAATATAGTTTAAATTATTTAATAACAACAATTTTTTACAGCCTGTATTCAAAAACAACAAATTACAAAACCTATACAAAAGAAATGTACAGAAAAAAAGATCATTCCCATTAAAAGAAATGTTAAAAAAATTTAAGAATAGGGAGGAAGCTAGACTGACCCAAGTACTTAGCAAATTTTCTTTTCGTAAATATGATAATTAAAAATTTATAAAAAAACAACAACAAAAAACACATTGCCTAGAAATGAAGCAAAACACACTTAACTATAAAAATATTAATTAAAGAGGGCGAAAATCATTAAGAAAAAAAATGTTTAGGTTTTGTAAATGAAAAAAATGGTGTAATAATATCAGAATGAGAATCAGTATAATAAAAAAAAAATTCATTTCTAAAAATTCCTGATGAAATTTAACGAATCTTAAATTGGATGTTACTATAAAAAAAAAGCGCTGGTTAACTTAAAGAAATCTTAAATCAGGCGCCTCTTTTATTTCCTAACTTCTGTGTTTGGTCACGAGGAAGGTCTAAAAAAGGATTTAAGAGAGCTGTGTAGCAAATCAGAAAAATGCCGAGTTGCTGATCTCGTAAAGGGAGATCTTTCTTTTGTGGCCGATTCATCGCAAATGAGTTATATTTGAGATCTTGGTCCGGAGGATTTGAATAAAGAATTAAGTAAAAGATCTTCATTCAAATGATACATTATGGTTTATATCCAATTCATAGCTTAATGGAATCCAATGAATTACATTTTGTATGAATTTTATTGTTTTGAATTTACAAAATTTTATCTAGTAGATAGGCTTAACAGTATTATGCGAACTATTTTTTTCAGGAAGAGATTAATATAGGAGCTCTAATGCGGATCGTTAAGCAGTTATTAAAATAAATAAAGATAAACGGATAAATTTAATTCATTTAAAAAATATATGTATGTCAGAAGTAAGCAGCACCACGTGCTTTTAGTACTAATAAACATTTTTATTTAATATATTTTCATTTATACAAAAGCATATATCACAATCTCCTTTAACCAAAGGAAACTTTTAAGGACGACTTTTCAAAAAAAAAATTCATTTTTATTCGAAGAGAAACGGCTGTTAAAACTGCTCTTTTGTAAACGTATGAATTATGAAACACAATCCTATACCTACGAGGCATAGTACTGGTTTTGCTCGCCCTCTGAGGTATACAAATGCTTTCCAGTTAAAAAAAAAAAAAAAAAAAAATTTGTCTCAATGGTTCAATATATTTCTTGGTGCTGAATTATTTCTAACAACCGCGCCAGCCGCCAATTTACAAAAAAAAAAAAAGGAAAAAAATAGCAGTTTATTTTTCCAAAGAGTATTGGAATATTTTCACTTATAAATAGAAAACTATGCATTTCTATGATGAACATTCTAAACGAAAAAATTTCCGTAAAATGTGTATGTTACATTTTTTTGTTATGTCACAACGCCATGAGAGTGTGCTATAAACATGGTCAAGTCGTTATTGTTTCTTTCTTTTACGAAAGAAACCATAAAAGTATTTTTTCACAACTATTATATACATTTGATTTTCAAGTACTGATTCAGAATTTTAGGTTTGCCACCTCCCTCTTCCCCCGCCTATAGAAAAAATCTAAAACATTGGAACTTTTTCAGTATTTTACATATTTTTATTTAATAATTTATTTATTGATATTTACAACTGTATAAATATATACACATCAAGTAAATTTGCTGTAAGTGATATTATAATATGATAAAAACATGTGGAGAATCTACCCATTGATAGAACTCCAAAAACATTTCTAAAGGAGCAGATCTTGAAGCCATCTTCTTTTCAGACGTCTAGGAGGATTATTAGGTAGTGAAGGAGAATCCAGGTTAGAAACGAGTTGGTTTGGGTGGTTGGGAAGTTTATTATGGAAGGATTGGTATCTGGTTCTGGCCAAATCGGCAACATAGAGGACATTGAGGTCCTGATGGATGATTTGATTTGTGACAAAGTAAGGAGCATTAAGGATTTTACGAAGGATTTTGGACTGTAAGGATTATTTTACATATAAATTGAAAACTAAGCATTATTCGAAAATTAGAATTCTATATAAAATTAAAGCAGAATGCGTTAATTTGAATTAAATCTCAAAGAACTCACATCTGACTGCCTGATCTAGGCATACCTTTTTAGTAAAACTTAGAACTACTTTTAAGTTCTTCTCTTTATAGCCTTGGTCAAACAAAGTCCAATAGTTACTCGGGCATAACAGGTTGTTAAAAGAGTACTACGTTCTTCAAGCGAGTAAAAAATATTCTCCTAATTTAAGAGGATAAAAACGCTTAGTACTAAATATAAGTTTTAACTTAAGAATTTATAAAACCCATGTAATGTAGAAAGGAAAATGTGAAAGAAATCATTTATTAATAAATTCTTTTATATTCTCGTTTTTAACATTTAACTCGAGCATTTGTTTAGATCGTTGCGATTGAAATAGACAAGCAAGTCTTATGAGCAATCCGAGGAGTAGATAGTGTGTTGAGTTTGATCTTGTGGATTTAGGATTAGAAAGGGTTTTGTGGGGGAAGTACAGGGTTTACAGACAACGGCTGTTAGTGGAATCTTCCAGGTTTACCCTTGCCTCGGGGTTCAGTAAACCATCTCAGTTCTCCATTAGTAAGCTTATTATCTTGAATATGAAATGCCAGAACATTATATACACTATATCAAATAAGACTGCTTCCTCAGTAAATAAATGCTCTAAGACATTAAGTTAATGTTGTAATATATTATTTTTAACAATCATGAAGCGAAGATCCTATTCGTCATAAACTTTGACATTTCTCTTGTCCTTAAGTGTTTTTAGCAATATTTCGAAACTAGACTCTGAAATAGTACGTTATTTAAATTCCTACTTGGACAAACGACTCAAATAGACAAGCCTATCTTGGGATGAAGCGTATTCATCCATTGGTAAGGACTACTTTCTGGGCCAATTCGCAGTCGTTTTAAATTATTACTGACTAATTCACTGATCATTAAGTACCCATAAGACCAACTTCATGGACATCGAGTAAGTCCTACAACAGAAAAATATAATCATTCGAAACCAGAGTACTTAGTAGAATGGCCCTTTTTATTTTATTTTTTCTAACATTTCTTAAGACACATTAAACACTGGTCTTGATATTCCTTTAGTCACAGAGATTGAGCCAAAGGTCTTTTCAATAATTTCTAAGAAAAACTTACTCTGGATTCCAGTACACTGACTCAATTATTAACTACTGCCACCAATCCTTACGATCCACTGAGAACATGTGAGTTTAAGGAAAGAACTGCAAAACCTGAATTTTAATTTTTAATCTTCTAGTTAAGTAAGTTTCTATTTGAGGAATCAGAAAAGTATAAAAAGAATAAATATTTTTTTATTTTTATCATTAAATGAAGTTTTAATATTTTAAACAAGAAATTCGTTTCATACCAATGCTCAAGACCTATTTATTATATTAATTTTTTAATTTTGGCCAAGAATATTATTCTGAACTATCTGAGCATTATCCATTACCATCTGCATGGTAATTATAGGAGTTTATGTTTTTGTTTCATTTATTTTTAATTCAGGAACTGCTACTCCAAGGATCCTAGTTCGAATCCGGCTATTATAGATAATTATTTATTCTGATATTGTAGCCGTAAGTCTCTGTAGGTTCGGGAGCTCTCCGGGAGAGCCTGATGAAATGAGTACCCTTAATTGGGTAAAAATCTTATATCATTGCTAAATCACCTCCTCGCACCACCGTTAGTATATTAATAGTACTTCCTTACAAAGTACTTAACCCCTGACCCTAAACTTCAGTGGTTCAAATTTAATTTTTTTGTAATCCAATAATTTGTTTAATTTTTATAACTATTCTCGCTTGTTGGAGTGCGATTATAAAAATTTTAATTCTCCTTTATTTAATTTGTTCCCCATGTAACAGTAAAAATGTCGATAGAAAGCTTTCATTAAGATCTCATAGATGAAAAACGGCGTGAACCCTCCTTATGTTGAGTTTGGAAAAAAAAAAAAAACTATAGCGAGTATGTAAGTCGATGTACATGTCGCAATCTCAAAATTGCAGACATCGTAAAAAAAAAAATATTAGAAGGCAATTCTTCCCGACTTTAAAAAAAAAAATTGACTTATTTTTTTTCTCAATCAAATAAATCTAAAGTCTAGAAACGTCGACGGTTTGTAAAACTCGAGAAAAAGATATTCATGATTCACAATGCAACATAAACTGTTTTCTTGTGAACAACATTATCTTTCTTCAAATCACAGAAAATAGCCAATTTGTACTGAGAGAAAATTGTTTGTGGAACTCGTTGTATGCGTTATGAAATGATGAGATAAAGAAGGGGGCCAAGTTTTGGCTAACAGAAAAAAAAAAGGGCCGAAATCAATCACTGAAATGGAAATAGGAATGATCCAGTCGGTAAATAATTCAGCTTATTATTGTGTCAGTTCCATCGGTCCAGTTTTCTATTTCTCCAAGGCCTGGAACGGTTAGCGAAATGCCTTTAGGAGGCAGGGCTATGGAGTCCATATCGAGATCATCTATCAGGGTCAAATGTGTCAAGGTTAACATTAAGGATGTTCGAGATGGGTGAAAATGTTTTGAAAAAATTTTATCTTTCGTTAAATAAATTGTTCATAATTAACTATAATTTCAGTAAAAAACTAATTTACTTATACATATTTAAGCATGCTGTTAATAATTTATGTTATACACTTAATTCCCACTTCGTTTGATGAATGAAAGGCCTTTGATAAGATTATGCTATCCAATGATAATTATTCTGCAATATGTTCAAATTCATAATAGGTATATTTTAATAATAGAATTGAAAATATCTCAATTCAAAATATTTGACAATGTAGAAATATGAGATTATATAATTTTGAATCATCCTTACGAATCAATTGTACTAATATTTCTTTTATTTTTAAGGAAAAAAAAGAAGTATTTTTAGTATTTTTTACTCACAAATAATTCTCACTACTTCTTATCTCCTTTAATTTATCTTCTCAACTACGCTCCAGACAACTTACCTATAACCTAGTCAACATATCTGCCTAAGAATTATTAAAAAAGAAGAAATAAGATCTAATTAACCTTTAAATTTACTTTTAGATTAACATTATTCACATTTATATTAGTCTACTGTGTACTGATAACAATCACTATGTAAGTGGTTAACAGTCGATTATTTTTACATTTTTATGTAATTATCTTAATTACATAATGTTTCACATCCTCCTTCTAAGGTATTTATCCTAACAATTAAATAATATCGATAACTTAAGTCCTGAAATTGATGTTATTACATTAAATTTGTGTTATTTATATGTATTGCTTAATTTTTTTAATTATACCTATTTTTTAGTAAGCTACCAACTTTTTGTATATTGGACTGTTCAAATTAATATATTTGAAAAGGTTTCGCCTAGTTCCAGGCCTACTTGTTACTATATATTTTAGGCCCTATATTGATTATTTTTAAATATTTATTTTTATAATTTGAATTTTTATTGATATATAAAGATTATGTGAATTTTATGATATCTGTATATGTGTGGATGTAGCAAATATTCTTTAATAATTTGTTAATATGTTTACAAACATATTTCTTCTTTCATGTTAATTTTAATTATTTCATTTTGTTTATTATAAGTTATTATTATAATTAGATGTTATCTTATAATTAAGCATTTTTTCCGATTTTTTTTTTCTATAGTATTAAACCCCAATTTTATTTCTGTCATGTTATTCCGAAACGACTTATAAATAAATAGAGAATATGTTTATGAATAAATCTTATTCAATTTATATAACTCTTAGAAGTTACTATTGAGAACACCCCATGTTTCACATTGAACCCTCCCGAGCAGCTAATACATACCATCGTTATTAAAGGCATCGATATCGGTTGATTGGGCCTGGCTATAATTCAGTATCAACTACTTTGTAATTGCCGAGGCTTCCACTTTAAAACAAAATAAAAAACTATGAAAACGATATCGTTCATCGTAGAGAAAGGAATTAAATGAGCATAAAATATACTTTAATGGAGTGAGGGCAGCCGTTAAGAACTCTCTCCCCGCCATGATATCGTCCACAACTCCTTTCCTCTAAACAACAGATCCCACTTTATTATTCATAGGATAATCTCGAATAATAGCCTCAAGTATGGCAATAAACTGTCCAGATTCGAGCACGTTTTCGCATCAGAAACGAAATAAAGACAAGAACTGTGTAATTAACGACATAAGATTAAACTTAGTTTACGAATTTACAATGGAGCCCTAAGAATATACTTTTGGTTCTAACATATATTTAATAATGAGTTTTATATTGAGACTTCTATACTTCTTAATTATTGCAATATAATTTAAGTTAACAATAATTACTTGTCATTACGACAGTTATTCAGCCAACGCCTAATCCAACATTGATCGCAAGTCTACTCAATTTCTGGCAGCTCCCTACTGATTTCTGATATAAATTTTGTATCGTCAGTTTACCCTTTCTTCTAGTAAAGCTTACTTGAAGTCCAGTGCCGTACACGCGCTCAGACTTTATAAGGGGTTATATTCGGTTCCTTCCCGGCTGCATTCACTGCTCATCGAGGCATTAGTAACTTAATTATGGTCTATATATCTAGATCAGTATCTACCATCTGAAACTTAATAATGCACTTTCATCCTTCTTCAGGTGATATTTATAAACACCTTGTTTATTCGGTACTCTCCTCTCAAAACTGAGGATTCGATCCTGGGCTCTTCTCGATATCCAACATCCGATCATTTAACCAGTTGGATAAGCATCTTATAAATTCTTCTTGAAGGATCATTGGTTGAACATATTTGATGATCCTAGGAAAATGGTACAACGAGATTCGACGAATAGCGAAACATTGGTTATCATTAAATAAATTTTCTACTATTAGTGTATCTTTCTTGATTACCCCCTTCAACATCCTCCTATTTTAAATTCTCGTGTATGAATTCTTACATTATGTTCTATTTCTCAACATCATCTGGAGAGCGAAAAGTGTTCGTTTGCTGGAAGTGTTCGCTTCTAAAGTTTTTGTTCCTATAACAAATAATTGAACTCCTTCAAATCTATAGACATCTATAGGAGACTTATCCCTCTTCATCTTAACGCGTAGGTATGGTCCACACCAACTCTTCTCTGCTTCTTCAAGTGTCTTGATCATGATCTTGATTAAATCTCTATAATGATTGTTTAAGTGCCTCGAAAGTTACTCTTACGGCACCATCTTCCTATAAGGGCCAGATCATCAACGCATCATATAACCCTCCAATACATTTGAATCCTGGCCAGGGTTAATTTAGCGTATATATAAAAGTTTATACAATCTTATGCTTATTACGACATTTCCTACTAACTATAGAAAATCGAAATTAAAACCAGAGAATACATGTAAAATTTTTGGCGCAGCTAAGCCCATGAAACTTCAAATATTTCACAACAAAAGAATGCGAGAATCTTTTATTATTTATTTTCAATTCATAATTTGTTATCGGCAATATGTATATGCGAAAAAGAAACGCTCATCTAACGATAATAACTGTTTATAATTAAATAAAATTATTACTCTCTTTCTTAATGTTAAAATGGTTTGGATCTACAGCATCCTTCCACCAGAAGGACTTGGTAGTGAGAGTACATACTGACTAACTGAGGGAAATTATTCTCTGCGATGAAGTCGAGTCTGATATTTACCATTATGCGTTCAGATTTCTGGCTATTAAAAAAAAAAATGGCATACAAAGATAAGTTACCGTATAATTTCAAATATGAAAGAAATGGTCAGGGTTGTACACTTGAACGCTAAGGGGGTCCTCCCGGACTATAGGGTCTCACAGATCCTAACAGGACAGACCTTTGGAAAGAACATCGACCCCTGGTGCCCCACGTGCGGAGTTCCTGAAACAGCAGAACACGTAGTAGTAGATTGCTCCGCCATGTAACGACACCGAACCAGGCTGCTGGTGGCTCGAGAAAGACCGGGATTTTCGCCCTCGTCGAGTCGGACTTCCCCCGGTTGATGGAAGAAGAGGATTATCCTTCTAAGGAGTTCATTTACGGGTGGAAGGAGGAGGTGGGTCCCACTCATTTGACAATGGGAAGGAATTGACCGCCCGAAGCTGACCCATACTGAGACCAGGAGGGTTGGACCAGGCTGGCAAACTGCAGGAGGCACCCTGAGGGTGCAGTGGACAAGGTGCAGACCCATTAGCAAGGCGCTCAAAGTAACCCCCCTAACATTATTATTGTGATAATAATTTTGTAAAATAAAAAATTGTTCATTTTGGGGAGCAGAGGTATGCGCAAACTCCAGCGCACTACACCACTGCTGCCGCACTCCGTATGCCAGAAATGGCAAGGAAGGGGATTAAAAAATAAATGGTTAGGGTTGCGATCTAAAAGACTGTTTATTATCCGACGTTTTGCCCCACTTTGTAGGGTTTCATCAAGGCTGTTTTTAATTATTGCCATCTGTTTTAAATTAACAATACTTACTTGTCATTAGGACAGTTATTCAGTCAAAGCATAATCCAACATAGATCGTAAGTCTCCTCAATTTCTGGTAAAACTTTGAATCGTGAACCAACCCGTCATTTTAGTAAAGCTTGCACGAAGTCCTGTGTCGTACACGCGCTCAGACTTTGCGTATAAAGGGTTATATTCGGTTGCTTTCCGGCCACATTCTCCGCTCATAGAGGTTTTAATAACATAATTATGATGCATATATGTAGATATTTGAAGAAAAAAAAAATATTGGTTTTAGGAAAATTGTATTTTTGAAACTATTGAAGCTTTGTTTGAGCTCAAATTTTAACAACTTTACTCTACTTTTTTTAGGTAGGTAGGTTTCAGGTGAAAGGCGCATATTGTTAAGCTCATTTTCAAAGGCATAATTGATTGAAATAAATAAAACTATATTGTAAAGTAACATTTTACTGCACGGGTGCCGGGACTATTACAGTTACTAATACTAACAAAGTATCCCTAGCTTCATCTTTATCAATATAAAATAACATCGCGACATGTAACCTTTCTAGATATCAAGGTTAACCTTATCATTAATAGATCTTATCGTTCGATCTGTTCCACTGCTACTCTCCTCCTACACTTCATCGATTTCTCCGAACTTTTACTGGCTGAAATTTACTTATTACAATAGATGAAGTAAAACCAATCATACAAGTTATAATTGACTTTATAAGTACTCCAAGGAAAGACGTTCTTAACAGATAAACATAAAAGGTCCCTATAACTTTGAAAAAGTCCCTTAATAAGTTGGTTTAATACACAATCACTGGTGCAAATAATCGTTATAGGATTGGATGAGTTGATATGCAAAATAATAATAATGGGACTGCGGTTTAGTTAAATATTTTATAAATTAAAAAAAAAATTAAATCGGCACCGCTACAAACCCGTGAAGGATGAATGGTGCAATACTTATCAAATCACATCATGACTTGTAAACTTCCTTCTTATCAAGGATAACCTAATCATCAATATTCCTATATATATAACCTAATCATTAGTATATGCATATTATTATTATACATACATATAATAATAATAATAATAATAGTAATAACACTTTATTTATTCTAGGACGAGTCCCTATAGAATAATACAGAGAAATCGACAGATGAGGGCTGAGGAGCCTCATAGATACTTAAACAAAAATACAAAGAAATATAAATAGTCATTATAAAAAATAATTATAAGTTATTTCTCACTTTAATCAGTTGAACAATAAAAAAAAGAGAGAGAAATGAAAACGATGTAAAAATAATTAAGAATGATATAATAGTTTATATAAACATTTACAATTTTATGGAGTCTGAATACACATCCTAATACCCATTGTAAAAAAATGTGGTTTCCATTGAATTATTATTCTCACATTATGATATTTTATTTACTAATCTAATGTAATTCTGTTATTGGAGAATGGAAAAAAAAATTGATTCTTTTGGATTTTCTAACATTAAGGTTAATTTACATTTTTTTTTATTTACTTCACCCTAACTCATGCTATTTTATAATTTATACCTGCTTCCTATTAATTTAGGATAGTGGTTCATATGAAATTATGGAATTTCACATTTTTAATTAATATTTAATAATATGTATTTATTGTTATGCGGACGAGAAATGTAATATAAGCCAACACATGGCAAGTATGGGCACATCTTTATTGCGTTCTGCATAGATTTTATTTTAATCTAATTTTAAAATAAATATTTTGAGGCAAGAACGATGTAAATCTCAAAATATAATTCATCGTACAAAACAAGCAATTTTCTAACTTATAATACTTTCACCGCCATTTCTAAATTTCTTGTGTTAGATTTTTATTAATTTTTGTTAGTATCATCGTTCTCTATGTAATAATTAATTGCTCTCCCTCCCCTCAACCTAAACCTCTATCTATTTTGTGGAATCTATAACTTTACAATAATATTATGTTGTGAATAAATATTAATGAGATATTTGAATTCAATATTCACCCTAGAGATTAAGAAATGGCGTAAAAAAGACAAAGGAATTGTCTCCTTACAAGGGATGAAATTCCAAAGATGGTTGAGCCCCTTACCCTAAGGTTCCTAATTTAGTTAATTAATTCCAGCCGATGGCTTTAGTTAATTCTCCAGCCTATTTTTTGTCCAGAAGCTTTCTCTGATGAGGACTGAATTCTTTCCTACTCTCTGTCATTAATTAGGATGATTAATAATGAAATATTCATGCTCTGACTTTATCAATTGGCTCAATAAATGGAATGATATTCCAACATTTTTCTTTTTTATTTCAAATAAGAAAAATAATATTTGAAAATTTTTCTTCATTTGTACATGCTATACAAAAAAAAAAAGGTTATAAAAGAGAATTAAAATTTGAATCAGAGGCAAAAGGAACTGCCTGAATAAAATTGGAAGATTCTAAAAACAAAAACTGCATTCAATCACCTGTTTCGCCAATTCGTTGATCATCAGAAATAGCCCACTACACGGAAATGATGAGCAGCGCATCTCACACCAACAGCCCAAAGACTACAAACCAACTAGAGACAGCATATCTCTCCGAGTAATTTCTTTCTTTATAGCTTATATTAGCTTCAACAGTACTACGCTACCTATAGATATCCCATTATTGGGGAGAACTAGCACACAAGTGGGGAGGACTGAACAATAAGTAAAATCTATAGTGTTGCTGTATTGCAAGATTTAGTTAATATAGAGATGACGCAAAGTGTAAAATGACGAAAGGTGCAAAATGACGCAAGGAGAATATGGTGTTTGCAGATCACTCTGGTAGTACGGAATGGTATGATATGAAATATATCTTACCTACAGAGAGACAATAGCAAAAATTGAATAACCAGTAAGTGTTGCAGTCTAAAAAACAATTGTATTTCTTACTTCTCAGAGAATTGCTGTTTAAGTTGAGCAATTATGCAGAACCCATGTTTTAATTGGTCTAATATTTATAAATGTATAATGTGATCAATTTTAACAGTTTTCTGTCATCAACGCATCTGGATTATTATAATTATAAAGATATACAACACAGACATTCATTCACGCATGCTTGAAAAAATCAAAATAAAAAAAATATAACCTAATAATAATAAAATAAAAAATGTAAATTAAAAACGAATAAAGGCTATAATTTGAAAAGGAGACGATGGGCTTTTGAAAATGTAAACACTAGTTTGACTTTAGCTTCCTAATCTGTGAGAGCTTTTGAGTTATTCTCAAGGTGGTTAAAGCAACTTCCTCCCTGGGACCGCTGCGGTACGATGTTGAACATGGTTGTACTAATATTTTCATTTGCTCGGAGTGCTTTCATCCAACATGGCTTGCGATCATTCCGATATTCTAATTTCAAGAGGTCTGATGAGTTCTCCATCGGCTAGGGCAGTGTGAGCGCCGTTCTGGCAGGTCTGCGAGCTCATTTCCAACAATGTGTCTTGGGACCCATATGAAATTTATAGACTTACCTCGATCTGACAGTTTTATGAGGAAAGATTTCTTAAACTTTTTAGATAACTAAATGAATCTGAAATTATTACAATTGAGTTATTGTGAGGCAAAAATGGAGGACTGATGCTTGTATTCTTCATGCATCTGCCACATTGATAATAATAAAAACTCTTGTTGAAATTAACCAAATACATATGTGATATTCATCAGGTAAAATGCAACCATAATGTTATAAGAAATAAGAAAAATAAAATTTTAAATTAATTTTAGTTGTTTGTTATAGGAATACAACTTGTATCCTTGTTAAATAATATATGTTAGTGTTTATATATGCAATAATGGACTGATAAGTATACTATGTGTTATAGCAACCCCATGTATTTGGATAGCATTAATGATTAAATAAAGTATTTCTCTCTAGTATACCACCCCGGGGGTTGAAAACGAGCTCGTTTATCTGCACAGCATATATCGCTCAATGAAGTTGTTAACATCAGAAGGTGTAATACCCTTACGTTTAAATCGTGGCGAAAACGCTAAAGTAATAGTTTAATAAAAAGAAAGAAAAAACGACAAGAAATTATAACCTTAGAAAAACAAATGGCTTTTAAAGGAGGATGATTGATGCCGGAGGAGCGAGCTTGAAGAGTGGCGTGACTGCCATTAATAAAAAGGCTCCCAACTAATTGACACCTTTCTTCATTGTTTTCTTTTTATCACGAGCTCTTGTTGAAGCGGCTTCGTGTTCCTTCCTCGGGGTTGATTGAATCACCGGTGAGCGCGTACCCTACTAACAAGGAGAATGCAGAATGTTATAGCGGTAAAAAGAGTGCAGTAGAGAAAAATAGTGAGTTCGATAGCATCTGACGATAGTCAATTAACAAAATGCACATTTAATGAATACCTACAAGTTTAAAATATACTTGACACATTCTATAGAATTCACTTACATTATTATTAAAAAAAATTGAACAATAAATTGTTATTTACAATGATAAATGACTAGTTATGGATATCTTTACTATTCATAGACACCCTTAAATTAATTTTTCCAACAATCAGAAAAAAATTGGTTTTAAATTTGTGTAATTCTGGACTAGTTGAATTTCATTGAGTTCCTCACTACAACACCCGGTTTCTCGTACTTCAGTTTACAGTTCAGAATAGTTTGTAGTAGAAACTTATGGTACGTCCAATATTGATGAGAGAATATAGCCTATTTCATTAGGAGTAGCCTTCTTCACTTTTTAAGATTATTGTTCTTCCCTAAAATAATTTTATAACTTGAATAATAATTAATATGAAGCCTTTTCTATCCCACATTTATATTTTTCCTTTGATATACAACAATACTGCCTATTTAAGGAATAAATTTGAGAATTTTATAAAATGAACTATTTAAATAATTTTAATTAAGGTGTCTTGAAGTGTTAACTTATCTTAAACTATAAAGTATTATATATCATATGAAAAAGCATGGAAAATACTTTACAAAGACACCAATCCCATATCTACCCAAATTTGGGAAGCTTGTATAAGAATTCCGAGTCATTCTCTGTTGCGCAGCTGTGTAATTCAAATAAGATTGAGCATATCTAAGTAAAATTTTACATATTTCCAAGTCTATGCCAATAAAACAACCATGCCAAATTTTAAAATGATAAGGTCCAAAAGTTGATTGAATCGACGTAGAATGATCCTAGTTTATAATTATTATTTTTTAATTTTTTTTTTATATCTATTTTTCTGTTAATGGTAGAAGAGCAAAATATATAATTAAATATGGGCATCCATGTCCATTAGTAATAAATATTTTATTTCCTTATAAGAATGTTTCATTACTTTCTAAGATGTAACAAAACCTAAGAAGCAGCAATTATGTCTGATTTGGAACATACCTTTATATATAATAGACATAGAACTTACTTCAGAATTTTTTAAAAATTGTTTGTAAAAATACCCACATTCTATGAATTCTCATAGATGAACATCCAATTAGCAAAGAAATTTAACAAATGAAAATTATTTAAAATACAATAAAAGTTAGAAAGAAAATGCACGTGCTTATAATTAAATAAATGTGTAAGTAAAAATTTAATTGAATTTTGCTATTTTACTTACATGTATAATTAATTACATATGTATATATAGTTGACCGAAAAAAATTAAATATAAGAAGCTGGTCAAGGTTGTGGTCAAAAAAATTATAATTAATTAATGCTTGGAGAAGTTTGTCGGGGGTGCGGTCAGCAAAGAACAACATAAATAAACAAAACCATATTTATTTATTTTATGCCGACGTTTCGACCTGAGTTTCAGGTCTTCATTAGGGGTTGTGGCGTAGAAGGCAGGTTTGTAACTGCTATTAATTAATTACATATGCGTTTTTTCCAATACTTTTCTCATAATTTTAAATCTCTTCATTTATTACAATTCTTTACTAACTGGATTTTCATCTAAAATATTTCATAGAATGAGGATATTGTACAAACAATTTAAAAAAAATTCTGAAGTTTTAGAATTTCTTTTAAAAATTGTATATATATAATATAAATTTGCTTTCCCTACTTAATCCCCTATAGTATTTTTTACCTTCTTATTATCTTGTTTTATTTTATATTCATTTTGTTTTTATCTTGTCATGTTTTCAGCCCTGATGAGGGACTGAAATTTAGACTGAAAGGTGGGCACTAATAAAACAAGCTTTACTTATTTATATTCTGAACTAACCGCACCCCTCTCCCCTATCCCCCAACATCTTCTCCCCATACAATATCTAGGGTCAGCAAAAAACACACGACAAATTTGAAAAATGTAATAAAGATTTCCTTTCCTCTGTTCTAAATAACTAATTTCACTTCAAAAGAAATAACATCTATAAGAAAAGAAAACGCTATATCTGACACATGTTATGTAATAAAAATATTCAAAGTCCACACAAATATCCTAAAAGAATCACAGGTGGTCCTCGAGCCGCGGTTAGCCGACCCCTGGTCGTGGGCAACCACAATTAGACCAGATTATACAATAGGGTGTATACAAAAAATTACTGTTTTCGACCTTTTATCTAAAAGTGCAAATACTTTCTTTAATCCTGTTCAATGTTTAGAATATATATTAATAAATAAAATAAATCTATTATGAGGTTATACTAATAATCTCGTGTGAAGGATTGAGTATTCTCATTTTTAAACATTTGACCCTTTCAATGAAGCCCTACATCATCAGTGGCAGTAGAACAACAAAGTTGATGATATATTAAAAAGTGCTCATACTAACGCAATAATAAAAACAGAAAATTACAGCCCCTGAAGCAACGCGTGAAAATATTTAGACTGAAGGTGAAGATATCCATGACCATTGTAGAGCGCGGTGTTGTTTGAAAAAATCAGCTCCATAAGTATGTGGAGTGGAAGAAAGGGTTTGGGTTACCATCAGTGTATATTTTTGAGGTCATGCAGCAAACTGTTCAATGAATTCCAGCTACAAGTGATCGCCTTCCTTCTAGAAAGTGAGGAGTGACGATGGAAACCATTCTTCGACATCTTCATTTCTTTGAAAAAGTGAAAAAGAGTAGCACACTGGCCCTCCATGAACATCTGCTACAGTTATCCTCTGAGAAGTCAGGAATTTTCAAAATCCTATAACTTCTGCAATACACGTTATACAGTCCATCGCTCAATCAGAATATCACTTTTTCCTTTCCATTACCCACTTCCTTCAAGAGAGAAAAATCAGTTATTTTGCAAAGGTTAAAATTGCGGTGCAAATGTTTTTTTACTGCTGCCCCAAGAATAGTAATTACTTCTAGCATGGAATCGAAAAACTAGCTAAAATAAGATTGGGCTCAGGGATCCTCAGGTCGATTGTGTAAATATTGTATATATTATTTTATCATTATGTTATTTTATTTATTTATTTTCCATACAGATATTTTGATTATGTTCATCTTATTTATTCTATTGTTTGTATATATTTTAAGAGATTTTATTTTATTTATTTTTTTTTTTTAGTACGTATGAGATCATTCATCACTATTACCTATTGCCCAAAACTGTGTGACAGATTGTAATATCTATCAATAAATAAATTTATCAATTTCAATCTAAAAAAAAAATATTAATTTTGTACTATATCAAAGAAATAAACATAAAAAATTCTTTTTGAAAAGTTTTTATTTATATACCCCATTACAATATTTAAAATATAAAAACAGAATACAGACAATAGACAGTTTCCTTTACTAGTCAGGATTGTGCTAGTAATGAATTAGCAATTAGTAATAAATTAACACATTTGGACTAATTTTATTCATAACTTATATTTTTATAATTTTTTTCGATCTTATGTTGTTTTATTCCAAAGACATCTACTAAATACTACTTCTAAATACTGACATAGACTTAAAGGACACTACTAGGTCAGTCGGAAAGGCAGTAAAACATAAGATGGACGTCCAGATAGTAAAGTTAAGGCAGATAGATTACAGATAGTGAGCATGTGAAGGGAAGGACGTTCTCAGTACCTGCTGTCCTTTAAATTTTGAATGATTGGATTTCAGAACTCCATGTTTTAGTACAAGTGTCAAAGAGAAGAAAAAAAGTCAGTTATTTTACCCCAGTTTGCTATTACCTTAATGAAAACTATGATTAATCACTAGTCAATATTGATGATTCTGCCAAGTATAGTTAGTGGGAATGAAAAATGGCTTCTGTATAAAAAAAAAATCATTCGGAGTTCCATATCATTAAAACAACACTAAAAAACCGTACTATTTGATTTCCTAGTATTTTTTAGTAGTTCTAATGATATGTAGTTTCGAATGAAAATTATTATTTTTATTTTCATTATTTAAACTAAAGTAAATTTACATTGTAAAAAGACCGTTGGCCATATGAAGTAGATGGTAGGAAGATTCGGGTGGCGGTCAATAAAGGTATAAAAATAGCAAAAGAAAACTATATATTGTTAACCAACGTTTCGCGCAACTTTTCAGGGATTCTCCAGGGCTAAATGAATAAAACTATTTACAAGCATTATAGAATTGACATAATATTAAAATGAAAACATTTCAAAAATGTTTATAAATAAAAGTAAATAAAAAATAAATAATAACAATAATATAAGGAAGTATACATGTAGGTGGACTATAAACTTGTTAGTAATAAATACAACCAGGTTTGATAGAGTTCTAAATACAGATATAAACTAATAAATTGTAGAAAAATACTGTTTAGAACTAAATATTAATATGGTAAAGTGAGTGGTAGGTTTAAAAAGAGAAAACCGATAGATGAAGTAAATATGGCATTGGTGAGGTAACGTAATATGGAAAAGGAAAATTAATAAAAATAATTAACAAACATAGTGGGAAGTACGTGTTAGATTGAAACAAAGATAACTGAGGAGGTTGAAAAACGGAAAGTCAGGTAGAAAATTTCTCCACTTCTTCCGCTAACCCTTATAAAGGGTAAGATTTTTTAAAATATATTGATAGGTAAACTGACAGAATCATCTAATCTCTTATGGTGTCTCTGTCAGCTTACCTATGAAAAATCAGAGATGTTTTAACTGCTGTTCCATGAATAGTAATACTTCTCGCATGGAATGAAACAACTAACTAAAAGATGATTGCCAACAATGGATAACTAAGGACTATATTTTAAATATCAATTTTGTACTATATTAAAGAATAAAGATAAACAAATTTTTCATTTATATGTAACATGTTGCTTTTTAAAAAACTGTGTCTCGGGTAAACGTAAACAGCTCTATTAGGGCTCATATTCTAGTAAATTTACTCTACTTCAAATGATGTTAGATTATATTTTGTAATGTGGTAGGTAGCTTTAAAGATATGAAGCTCCGAATGAAATATTAATTAACTATACTTGGCAGACTCATCAATTTTTGAATGGTAATTATACGTAATTATTACTAAAGTAATAAAAAAATAGGGTGAAATAACCAACATTTTTTCCACCGGGCTCTAGTACTATTTGAATATAGTATCATTCGAACTGACCGCACTTAATTAATAAAATACATATTTGCTACGTAAGTAATATTCAATGTTACTATTTAAGCTTTTTACAACTTATTCTCCTACTAGTAACAGAAATCTTCCAAAGCATCTGTCAAAGAATTCTAATGTACAAGAAACGGACTTTTTAAATGCAAGAACAGAAATAATGGACCAAATGCAAAGTAGGAGTTGACGTAACCAGTAGAGGAAGATGAGCAAGAGTGCGATAATGGAAATCAATGCTGCCATTATATCATTCTCAGGGAAACTTTTATTTCCGCTCAGAGATCCATTTCCCCCAAGCGCCTACTCTACAGTTGGAGTTGCATCCCATCAGGGAAGTCCTTTCCGCTAAGTTCTGAATTAAAGGAATATCATCCATTTCGATCATGCTACATTCATTTAACTTTATGATCCGCCATTGTTTTTAAATTTCCATGTTATAGGAATAAGAAACGTTCAAAACTAAAATAAGAAACATTTTACAGTTTTTAAAAACAGGAGATTATGTAAGAGTTTGAGATCGAACTGATATCATGTACATGATCTTATGAAAAAAACCAAAATAGCTGGAAATTGAATGAATTTTATTCAAAATTTGGTAAGAAAGCACCATTACCTGACCAATAATTGTAAAGGGAGGTGATTTTCAAATAAAATATTTATGGGAAATTATCGTGGTCCGTAATCAAATGCGAAAACACGATATATGAATTGGTCTTTCATGTTGGCTTAGAATAATGCAGGTCTACGATTTTGTTTCTCAATCATTTAGATTGATAGATAACATAATAATTTAATTACTAACCCCACATGAACAAAAATAAGTTGTTCATAATATATAAATATATGATGGTAATAGTCTTTTTAGTTTTGTTTTTTAACCAAACGAAAAAATGACAAATTCATAATCATGACATTTTGAGTTACCGTCAGTTTTTTTCTTTTTTTAATTCACTGAATAAAATAAATTTTTTAAATAAAAATTAAATTAAATTTTCATAAATTTTTACAGTTAATTTAGTTATTATATATATGTTAAAGCATTGCAAAGCATAGTACCTAATTACTCTCTTGTTAAGGTTTAAAGTTGGATGGGCTTTTACAGATATATTGGATTGCTAATTTAAATGTTTGCAGTCTAAGAATGTTATTGATTGTATACAATCCGAGGTTGTATTAAGAAAATTCTTGATTTTTTTTTTGTTTTTAACATCTCCAACTAAATTATTTATAAATTTATTAATTGAAAATGGGTACATTTTTTTAATTTATAAACTTTTTTGTACACACAATAGGAGGAATCCCTCAATTCCCTTCTCCACTAATAATCAAATAAGAGGGAACATTACCTGTTACCTCATCTAATCGAGTAGGGTCAAGTTAAATTATTTATTTTATTTAAAAAAATAATAAAATAAATGAAATAATAAATATACAATAAGAGGAGACAGTAGTAAGATAAATTAGTCAAGAATAAATCTTAGCTGTTGTAGACTGCAGTAGGCCAGTTCTAGGAAGCATACTAAACACATCTGATAGCTAACACAAACAAATAGATCTATTATTTCCAAAATACCAAACAGAACACTGCTATGTTGCCTCTCTGAGCTCTGGAACAGAACTGGTGCTATTAATGTTTAATAATTTCAAATGACTATTCGAATGAAATGGTAAAATAGCGTTCTCACGAGCATAGTAAAGACAATAGGGGAAGGAAGACTCGAGTACAAGGGTGTTGTGTTTCATTTATCAAAGTGGCCTTTGGTAGTTGTGCCGGCTGTGACGTCGGCAGAGTAAATCGAGGGAAGTTGGTGGGAGCAGTTTAGCAGCCACCTCCGGAGCCAACTTGTATTACTAATGTCACTACCTTTTACAAATGGCGGTGCTTCCAACTTCCCCTGATAGGAAGAACTCTAACCCACTCATGGCATCTCTACTGTATAAGTCACAACGTCCAAAGTGTCCGCTTCTTAATATCGTCTCCGCTTTTCTCTGTCCACCCGCGCAATGATAAAACAAAAAAGGCTACTTCAATCATATCTTTATATGTTATGAACAACTTGATTATTGTTATTTCTGTTTTAAGTTGGGTTATTTATTAAATTACTAACCATCAATGAAAATGGACTGGATCATTCCACGCAAAATCTACACACTTTTGAATCTTTTAATACCAGATTTTCTTCACATTTTGCACAGATGTATAAGTACAGAATTGGAAAATGTAAAGTTTTATTGAGATATGTCAACAAGTTTTTGAATTACAGAGCTTTCGAATCCTCAAGAACAGAGAATATTAAACAGAGGTAAGTTTCAAAAGTGTGTTGAGTTGACTTGAAATTACCTGACTACAATGTTCTAAAATAAAACTATATATGAACACATTTGATTTTTATTAACTGAATGTATAAAAATTATATTTTACAGATGAATATTTTCAACATCTTAGCATCGTTTCTAAAATGATACTTTGGAACTGATAAGTTGACATTTTTACCTTCAGGGATTTTCAGAACTTTCTTCTACATCAACACTCCAGTCATATTAAAATTCTTTGGTCACATATTTACGACTCTATTGAAGAATAAGCAGTTATACGAACATTATCTCTGAGTATAATAAAAACAATTTTTCTGTAAGAATCAAATTTATTATAAAATAAAATAAATTATAAGACTGCTATTACAAAAACAAAATTGTTACCTTTACTTTTTGGCCTGCTTAATAGACATTACTTTTTTAATGTTCGACCATTATGGTATTAGTTGCTAACTCATGGGTATCTACTTGAACAAGCGTTAATTTTGAAGACAAAAATCATTTATATAGATTGAACAGAGTAAATTGAAATTAAATTGAATACAATGAATATGAAAAAAATATATAATGTGTTTCTGGTAACCTGGTAACCGAAAGTCTGGAGTAGATGAGCCCCCAATAAAGTAGGCACTACTAGTGCTGCATGTGGCCAACAGCAAAACCTACCTTCTCTAGAACTATCTGTATATTTGAAGAAGAAGAAACGTTTGGATGAGAGAGCCATCTCTTTTTTTCTACAACCAGTCTTTTTTTCTTCACTCTTATACAGAGAAAAAATGAGAGAGGATAACCGAATCATGGAGTAATTCCACATAACTAACACCATCATCATCATTAAACTTCAATCAAAATAAATTAACTCTTTCTAACAATAAATGTAACTTATGCAATCTTTTCTGTTAATTATGTGTTCATTTATCGTTACAATTAATTATATACAGATGAGCCAATCAAAAGTGCAGGAGCGCCTGGCCTAGAGTTGAAGGCGCACTTCATACATAATGAATGAATAATAGAAATGAAAATATCCCCATAGAATAATAATTAGTTAAAAATAAATAATAAAAGTAATAACCTAAATATTAAAACTGAAAGACGGGAAGAAATAAAGGAAATGCATCATTAAATGTATTCTGTGTTTTTCCTTCTTTTAGTCTTATGTTTATTATTTATTTTTAACTAATTATTATTTCATTGGTATATTTTCATTTTTATTATTCATTCCTATATATTTATTATTTATATTTTATTCATTCGTTTAAATTTTGATAATTTATTTTTTCAACTCTGTTCGAAACTTAGCTGGCTAATAAACAGGTTTTTCTAAAGTTTTGAGTATAATATTTCTTTACCACAACCCGGACAATCTTCCTTCAGTTACAAACTGATCAGCTGATGTCTTCCAATTTTTTTAATTAATTTCGAAAAATCATACATTGTAAAGACATATTACATTTGACGTGTCCACATCTATTTTAACAGCAATTCTAGAGTGTGAGCAACTGAGATATCCTTTAAAAAATTGGAATAGGTAACTTCATAACCAGAAGGATGTTTGGTTGTAATTTTTACATATTACATAGTCCAGTATAGTTAGATAAATTCTCCCACTTGGATATAATATTAGAACTGGACAAGCGGAGAAGAGAACTGGACACGTGTATAATGGAAGGGTTTCTCATAAACGGTTAATATATCACGCAAAGTTGAAAAACGGGTTCAATTTGGAGATGGGTTGGCTCCTGTGGCAGGGATTTAAAGTACGCTACGATCCTTCATAGCGCCCTTGATAAATAGGTCTACACCACCGCCATTGATACACTCCTCCACTGAGTTATCAGACTTTTTATTCTTTCTGAAAGCACCAATGGAATAAAAGAGATATAGCCCCCACCCCCGTATCTGCCCTCGATGTAGGCGCCCTCTATAAATAATGAAATCAGCCTCAACAACTCACCACCCTCCCGCTTCACCGTCCAGATTAAATGACCTCTGGCAGCATTGAATAATATTATCTTATATTTGTTTATATTATAAATATATATAATTTTTAAAAGTTTCCTCGTATTTTTTAGTTAATTAAATACAATGAACTAGACTGAAATACTCTTCTCGAAAGAACTAAAAGGTGCTCGACAAACCATGTTGTGGAAAAAATTATATATAGTAGGAAAAATATGTGAAATTAACACCACTTTTCGTCTGGGTCATTGCCATTACGAAAGGAAATTATTGGAGAAATATTCAGTTACCATTTATCCCGTTTTTATTTTTATTGTTCACTTTCTGTTTAAACTTGTGGTTTTAATAGCTCAAACCGAAAAAACTAACTTTTAAGTTAAATTCAAAACACTTATTTATAACTTACTCAGCCTTGCTTATTACCAGTGATACGGTGAAAGGGCTGCGCTGGGATTTCGAAGAACCTTGATCTACTCCTCATGCGTGGGGGATAGGATGGGAATCCTGTGGTCGAGAGTATAAATATTATACATAATAGTGTAAATGTGACTAACTTTTTTATTGTTTTTATATATTAGTTAAATTTATTTATTTACTTATTTGACTTCCTCCTTACTACTTCATGTAAATAGGTTAATTATGTTCATTTTATTTATCTTTCGGTTTAATTACATATAGTTATTCAGTTATTATATATATTTTTTTCTTATTATTATATTTATTTATTTTATAATTGAGGTATGAATGTGATCATTTAACACTATTACTCATTGCCGAAGTTGTAGCAGATTGTAATATTTATCTATAAATAAATAAAATAATACAAAAAAAATGTAGCCTAGCATCAGTAACAGGTTCAACTTGTTACAGCTTCAATCGAATCCAACCAACCTTACGACATATTTGATAAGGTCTTATAAAATAAGAAATAATTAATAAATATCGAATATTTTTTTAAAATTAAGAAATACCTCTTTAATTTCTATAACAAACTTTTTGATTGTATATATAAACAAATTGATTGTATATTGAACAAAAATTTCGATTGTTTATTTATATAACATTACATTGATTTTTAAAAGATGCGAAGATATTGTTACAAGATTTTATGTATTTTAGATGTAATAACACTTTTTTTCTTTTTAATAAAGAACTTTCAAAATCAAACATACTTTTTTTTGTTTGTACAGGGAGTTTCAATCAAATGAAATACCCGGACCTGTTGAAATGAACCAACTTAAAAATACAACAGAACAAGAGAAAAATGTTTTTTGCCGATAAAAGTTAAACTGAATTTTCTTTGCTAACGTTGAGTTAGAAAAGAATACCTTGCAAACGGTTATGATATACGGTACCGAAAACGCTTCTCCTAATAGGAATGTTTTCAAATCCTAATATTATGCCTGACTACTTGCTGAATATTTTTTGAAAAATTACATTATTGAATAATTAT
>NW_027107578.1:1052427-1070357 GCF_000696795.3 Halyomorpha halys | reverse complement strand
TTTTTGAAATTTTGGAAGTTATATATTCTTGTAGTATTAGCTGCCCTTAAACGTGATGAGTGTGAAGACCGTTCTAGATTGGTCTGACGATTGTTATAAATTATGAATCAAAGTTAATTTTCACTAAATGTTTGTTGAAAATTTATTTTCTATGAGCTTCTCATTTTTTTTTTTATTTTATCTTCTGTCAATTATAGTATCATATTATTATATTTATAAAGATATTATTTTTCCATTGCGTATCCAGTTTCAGATTTATTCAGTTTTTACACAGTATATATTAGCTTAACCGAGAAACTGACCATGAGATGAAATATATAATATTTATTCCTTGTGAGGAATGTTAATCACAATATGTAAATTTTATTACATTGAAGTAGATGATTGAGGGTTAAGTGATTATTATAATAAAACTTATCCTCTAATATATATCGTTTCAATCAACAGCATAAGATCTGTTCTAACGACCAGTTTTGACAGTCAAAAGCGATCATTGGAACATACCTATAGTATTTCAACCTCGCATTCAGCAAAAGAATGACATGAAACCTAAACTCCGAGAATAAAAGAAAAACCACAGGTGGCAACTGACCCTTCTATGAAAAATAAATCATGGGATAATCGTCAGTGAGTAAATTCTGAAAAATCTGTCTGAATTTTTTGGAGTGATGCTCAAATGCTAATCTGCTTAAATTCGACCTATTCCGTATTTCAGTAATTGATATTGTAGTACTAATATAAGAATGTTTATCATTTACAACAATTTTTTATTTAAATACTTTATAATAAGTATTATCCTATTATTTATTTCTCTAGTTCCTTATTTAAAATTCTATCAAACATGACTGTATCAATTATTAATTAGTTTCCTATTAATTTATATATATATTTTCCTAACTTAATTTGTCTCTTTCATTTTTTTTTAAAAATATTTTTGTATAATATATTTTTTTTACTCCATTTGTATAGGTATTTTAATTGACGTGTCCGCCCCGTGGATTTGATACTGGATCAAAACGCAAGGGGAGGGGGGAAAAGCTATAGCCAATCGGCGGGGGGACAACCAATATTAATTCAGATTGTGACATTTCAGGACGGAAAAAGGGAATGAAGTTAAAATTTTAATAACATTATATATAATTTTCGCAGTGCTTTATTAGTTATTACGATTAGTATTTGGATGAAAAAATTAATAATTTTTTAGTCCAAGAGGGGAGGGGTAGCTGCCCTCTCCTGCCACCTCCCCCTCTGGATCGCCCATGGTCGTGATGTCACCTCTTAGATTGTTTTTTTTTCTTTTTTTCAATCAGTGCAGACGAAGCCCTCCAAACGTTTGTTAATATTAAACAGCTTGTTTACTATTTTGATATCTTTATTGACCGCCACCCGGCCTATCTACCTACAATCTACTTCATACGGTCAACTATCTTCTTCCAATATGAAATTTGTTAATCGTAATTTTAAACTTACCTTTAAACATTTTTTCGAGAATAAAAAAATAGCGATAATTTCAACATGAGCCCATCAGCATTGTAGGGGCGTATGTAGGGCGGTAAGTGAAAATCATGGGATGCGCACACCGCACCCGATCTTTTTTTACTATCGATTGCGTTAAAAAATATTAACATTGATATGAATAACTTTCAATTTTGTTAGTTTTTTTATTAAAATATTTATTATATAAAAAATACAAATATTAATTAATAGGAAATTACTTTAGTAATTAGTATGAATTTAGTAATATCAATGTTTATTGTAATACAAAATGTTATGGAACAAATTTTAAAGCTTAATATCTTTTTCCGCCGTTGGGCCCGAAGATTTGCCTAGGCATTAGCATACGTGACAATTCCTAAATCGCCTAAATGATTAATCAATTCAAAGGTACGGGTGAATTTCATAAGCTCGACAAGATTACTCTGAATTATTTCTTTACTCATGGTTGCCCGAAAACCAATTTCGGATTATCTTCACACCGAATAGTTTAATATAAACGGACTCTTATTTCCATTATATTATCTTTGCTGGTAATATACACTGTAGCTATTGTATTTTTTAACAAAACTTTTTTATTCTATTAGAAGTTCCTAGTAGCAATTAAGGGCCTACGGCCGTTATAATTGGGACTCACTATTTCTATCCTTAGCTCTACTTCCTACCCTCCGATTTCTTTAACAATCGGTATCCGTGAAGTAAATAGTTTTAGATAGGAAGGATATAGGATTATACTAATTGGAAACCATGGTGACTGAAAGGATTGATGTAGAGGAGTGAAGGAGACCTGAAGACCTGGAACACTGGAGCGGTGCACGTCACATTCCTGCCTAATGTAGCATAAAATAACTGCCACCGGCGTCCTCTCCTCTCCTGATTAATAGCCTAGAATTGATCCGTAGCATTGCTCCTTCTCCAGCTCCTGCTGTCTAGGCTGGGATCATCCTCCTCTATCGACCGCTGAGCAAACAGTGAGGGGTCCTTCCAGAAGGAAAATCCAGAAAAGAGTAAAGATGATATAATCCTGATCCAACCATTTTACACTGGTACCCAAACGTAATAAATAGTACAGTAGGGTCCCCTAACCGTTTTCCTGCGAACCCGATTGAACCCAGCAACTGTTTTCGGTTTTACTACGTGACACAATATTACATATATATTATATTAATAATATATTAGGAAATAATTAAAAAATAAACATTGGAGAAAAATTATTTCCCTACATCATAACATTTATATAACACCTACTCTTATTTTGATTGGAGAAGTTTGTCGGGGGGTGCGGTCAGCAAAGAACAACATAAATAAACAAAACCATATTTATTTATTTTATGCCGACGTTTCGACCTGAGTCTACGCCACAACCTCTGATGAAGACCTGAACTTCATCAGAGGTTGTGGCGTAGAAGGCACCTACCCCACAACCTCTGATGAAGACCTAAAACTCAGGTCGAAACGTCGCCATAAAATAAATAATTATGGTTTTGTTTATTTATGTTGTTCTTTGCTGACCGCACACCCCCCGACAAACTTCTCCAATCATTAATCCACGGTCAACTATCTACACCTCATTGCTCTTATTATGATTTTTCCTATGGCATTTTTTTGTTGTTGTGAATTTATTAATTTTAAATGGTAATAGTAGGTTTAAAAAAGTGTATATTCATTTCCTCCTAATTGATGCCCTTATTAAAATCATTAGACCTTTAATCATAAATTTTTAACTGATAAAATTTAGAACAGGGAGACACGGTACTGTAACTGTAAGTACCCATACAACAAAGACATGTGAACTTTATAATCAACCGTTTATTATTAAGATGATTTATTAACAATGTCCATTTATTAATATACTAAAAAATAAAAACAAATGGTGCCCACCGTTCTACCGAGGTCATCCTACAATATGCCTTATCCAAAGTCAGAATATTTATGGAAAGTTTAAGTAAACTTGAATTGTGAAGTCCGAAATAAAAAAAAATCTTTATATCTAATCCCTTTAGAAACTTATATTTCTATTTTTAAAAACAAAATGGCACTAATTTTCGATTCTGCTGAAACTATAGTTTTTCCCAGAGGTGCTAGATTGTAATGTGAGCTCGAATTTCCAAAATACACAACATCGGATAATATAGGAACACAAGTATTAACACAAGTAATAAACTGATCCATAAAGACCTCGACATCCCATTGTTGCATATTTGGCCCTTAACTTTAATAAATAATTTTTTTTTAAATTATTTATTTAGAAACATATATTGTCTCTGTATTAATTTGTATTCACTTTGTTTTTTATTTTATTATATATTCATCAATCATTTTGGTACAAATGTCACCTTTATATTACACTTCTATTAACTGCTCCTGGTTATGACAGATTATAGTATTAATTTAAAAATAAAAATATATTTGTATCTTCGTTTATCTACTGTTTTTTTCTTATATGTAAAGAGGACAATCCTTAAAATATTAATATTAATATTATTTATATATGATAATAAAATAAAATATCAAGGATTAATATATTCCGTATTGAAAAATGCAGTAAAAAAAAGAATAATGAAAAGGAAACACATGTAATTTAGATCAATCTTATTAGGTAAATTATTTGTATAAATCAAGATAAATATATATGATTAAGTATATAGACTTAATAAACTATATATAGTCTATAAACTATATACTATATAAACTATATATAGTCTATAAACTATATACTTAAGTACATAGTATATAGACTCGGGATTTGTAGTCCAAAATATTAATAGTATAATCCTGTTAGTTCCTGTCTTTTTAAAGCAGCACTATTCCAAATGAGTCTTTTTCTTTAAGATACTAGATGACTTACTATCCAACAGTATCCTTTAATAATACTCCTTTTATTCCTGTCGAACATAACACCCCCTACATACTCCTCCATAAACATAAACATACTCCTACCCGGAAACAACTCGTCGATCCCGACTATTACAGCTCTCACTATACGAACGGTCTATACTTCCAATTAATTGCAAAATACACATTTATATGTTACCGATTTGAACAAGATATCAATCCTTCCATGATAAACTTTCTAATCAACCAAATCCACTTGTTTCTAACCTTACTTCCTCTTGAATACCTGATAATCCTCTTAGGCAGTAAAAAAAAGATGGTCTCGAAAGCTTCCACTCTAGAAATGTTGTTGGGAGTTCTATCGATGGGTAGATTCTCTAAAAAGACTATATCATATCATTATCATATAAACAAAATCACATCTATTTGTTTTCTATTTATTAGATACAGGCGTAAATTTCAATAAATATTTATAATAAGAGAGTATAATAGATTGTAGTCAATAGTTACAAGTAGATATAATGCTTTTCACAGAAAAAAAAACTGACGTAGTATGATTTGGTGAAATTTATTTAATTTATTACATTAAATCGCTAAATAACAACATGATATATTATTAAAAGGGATTATACAAGGACAGGCCCAGGATAAAACTTGCACAATAAGCGTTGTGGAGGACAAATTGCGAGAGACGGTGATAAATGCAGAACACCAGCTGTATCCTACATTACGGGCTATAAGGCCGAATTATTCTTTGTGACAGTCCCCAATGAACGAGCTAATTAACGACACCAGCAGGATTCAAATTTATACCATCTTTCTCTTCCTAAAACGAATGAGCTGATCATCTGGTGACTGTCAAATGAGTCGAAAAAGCCTGATTTTCCTGAAACTGGTTCGAAAAAATATGATCAGAAGAAAAATAGTAGCAGTTGTTAATAAATTAAGGGTTCTAATCAACCGCAGAGTGTAATGAGCTGAATTCATACCCATCCGAGTCTTATTCTTCCCATTAGCACCCATCTACTATATTTGTTTTCAGTGAATAATGACTCATTTAAATTACCTAGACTATTCAAATACAGAATTCTTGCAATATGGTTAAAATTCGAAAATATAATTATTATTAGAATCCTCTGTAATATCTTAAATGTTCTTTATTATGTCACAAAAAAAATATCCTGAAACTTTATCTCTAGATTCCATTATTGGCATTTATAATAATTCACAATTGTTAATATATATATTTTATTAATGATTATTTTAACACTAATACTTAATGACCTCAATTTGTGGCAGATCGTAGTAATTCTCTTCAAATAAATAAATTATATTATACACACACACAAAAAAAATAATAATTCACTAGCTCAACTAATCCGATTGGTCAGTGGCAACACCAAACCTTTTTAAAACTTTATACTTTCCATTTGCCTATATATGAAATATGAAGTATGAGGGAATATTGCGATTGTGCGAAAGTTTGAATTGGAGTTTTCGACATGAACATTTTGAGGTCCTCTGAGAACAAATAACTAAATTTCTTAAAATAACTTGTCTGTATGTGAACAGCCTAGATATCGAAAAGTCCTATGAAACTGATATTACCTATTTAAGATGAGTATATTTTGGTATGTCACAGCAAATTATTGAATAAAATCAACTGGCCTTCTAGTGCCTATTTATGGAATCGATTATACATTTTTGATTTTTCGATTTCGATTATATTCGCTGCGTTGAGCAAGTAGACTTTAACACCAGCTATATCTAATCCTCATTGAAATATTTAAATGTTGAATTTTCAAAAAATCTTCCTCTGAAGTACATTCAATTTTGCATATTTGAAATAATAAACCGCTTTTTATTATTAACAGTATAAAAACTGTATAAATATGAACAATGGAAGAATTTATCTAACTAAAAGAGAAAATGGAGAAATAGACACAGCGGATTTGAGAATAGAAAATCGGAAAAAATCTACCGCAATCATATATACGTGGATACATTATACTTAAGTAAACTGTTGTATTCTTGACAGAAACAAATTTGATGTCTGTTATTCGCTACAGAAACCTTAAAATACAAATTCGTAGAGCAATATAAAAATAAAAATTTATAGTTAGAAATTTTCACTTTCTGGGGTAGTGAGTGATAGTTGTGTGCACAGTGCCACCAAAGATATATTTTTTACATAAATGGGGAATAAACTGTTTTTCAGAGTGCTAAATCGAAATCTGTATGGTACTTAATAAAAATTTCACCAGAAAGCAACGGGTTTTTAAGTATGTTTGCAAGCTAAATACTTAAATTATTTTATATAATTATTTGATAGGTTCGTTTTTAATGTTCTACGCATTAGATAAATTTTGGGAATATGTTTTGCACAAGCCAACTTTCCGATATTGATGATTGATAAGAAGAATATTGATTGACCGTGTGTATAGAGGAATGGAATATGGTCCGGGTGCGGTAAAAAAACTCAAATAGTAAATAATTATACTATTTTAATTGAGCCAACGTTTCGCCCCACGTTGCAGGGCTCAGTAAGGGCTAAAAAAGATACAAACACTTGACATAGTTACAAAAAGGAAAAAAGAAAAAACTTAAGTGGAAAATAACAGGGGTATAAAATGAAAAGTAAGATATAATAAGAAAAATTAAAGGTTGTAAATAGTAAATGAAAAGGGTAATAGTAACAGATAGATAAGAGAAGAAATATTAAAGAAAATAATAGTTATTATGTATATTACCATTTATTGTTCACCTAATTTAAATACTTTTTTACTATGTTTACTTTAAAATTATTTTCGTTATTGTGGCATAATTGCCATCCCCACTCCTCCCAATACAAACAAATCACTCTGTCTTTGACTGCCGTCAAAACAGGTATGCATTCTGTCTCATCATTTGATTTGAATTTTTTTTTTTTTTCATCTCTTTATTTTCTTTAATATTTCTTCTCTATCCGTTACTATTACCCTTTTCATTTACTATTTACAACCTTTAATTTTTCTTATTATATCTTACTTTTCATTTTATACCCCTGTTATTTTCCACTTTTTTTTTTTCTTTTTTCCTTTTTGTAACTATGTCAAGTGTTTGTATCTTTTTTAGCCCTGACGAAGCCCTGCAACGTGGGGCGAAACGATGGCTCAATAAAAATAGTATAATTATTTACTATTTGAGTTTTTTTTTTACCGCACCCAGATCATATTCCATTCAACTTTCCGATAATTTTACAAATTTCTTAGTAAGGTGCTGAGGCCCCTAAATATTTTCATACTTATCTGAAAAAGTTTCGTCTCAATCTAGGAGACATATAGAGACATTGTACTAAGTAA
The DNA here is from genome assembly GCF_000696795.3 of Halyomorpha halys. NCBI lineage: Eukaryota > Metazoa > Arthropoda > Insecta > Hemiptera > Pentatomidae > Halyomorpha > Halyomorpha halys. Next base: position 1,062,687 of record NW_027107578.1, on the reverse strand, counting down.
AAAATAAGTGGCAAGTAATATTAAAGATATATATTTTTTTTAATTTTAAGAAATCGTTATATAGTCTAAATGTAGGTATTTGTAGTATTTACAAAAGGCGATAGGGCTCAGTTGAAGCTAGTATATATCTATCTATCCAATCAGGTAAGGGCGCTCACCACTGAAAGCATAATCAAATTTAATTTTGTCGCAGCGGCTGGAACACAAATACACCTTAATTAAACCGAACAGTATGAGCAAGGTAGGCTTAGACAGCTGGTCAATTCATTGTTTCACTAATTAGAGGCAATGTTGACTAGAATTTATGTTTGGGATGCCGGCTTATGTACTGCTCGCTGTTTGGAGTGTTGCCGCATTCTATTCATGTTCCACTTCTAGAAAAACCTAACATTACCCGATGGTTTGATCTATAATAAGGAGAAAACGAAGTCAAGGTATGAAGTACAATCCGATTCCCTATGTCTCGCACCTGAATCAATGATGACTAGTTTCTAAAATTTATTCGGACTCTACAAAAAAAAATTAAGCAACCAAGAAGTCGATAGTGGGGAAATGCTACGGCAGAGTAATGGAAGATGTGCGTTATTTATGTAGAGACGCTACAGACTATAAAAAATAAAATTTAACTTAGAAATTTCCTCTTTTACCTCTGCTAGTCGCATTGAATATAGTAAAGATTTCTTTAAAAACAATTTTGATCCTTTTTCTCAACTTTATTCTTTTTAAACTTCCAACGTTTCGACCACTCAGGTCATTTTCAAGGATTCCTTTACTTTGTTTTCATTTTTTCCTTTAAAATTCTTTAAATGCTGGCTAATTTCCTTTGTCCACATCTTTAAATAATTAGTTATTAAAATAATATCACAGTAACATTATAATTTTTTTTTTTTTTTTTTTTAAATTTATTCCTACTTACAAATTCTTCTATAAAATTCCTTCCCAAATTTAAAACTTTTACTAACCACTTTTCTTACTATTATTTTCATTTGCAAACTCCAAACAGAACCTACCTTCAACAGGTTAGGACTCTGTTATCACCTTATCATATAACAAAATTTTTTCTTTAAATATTAATTTACATTTTCAATATAATTTAATTAACATTTATTACTAATTTTTCTGCTTACACCATAAGAAGCATTTAAAGAATTTTAAAGGAAAAAATGAAAACAAAGTAAAGGAATCCTTGAAAATGACCTGAGTGGTCGAAACGTTGGAAGTTTAAAAAGAATAAAGTTGAGAAAAAGGATCAAAATTGTTTTAAAGAAACTAAACCACTCTCAAACAAGTATATTAATAAAAAATAAATCTACTAGTAAAGATTATTTAAAGAGGTATATGTGATTAAAACAAAAATTAAAAGGAATTATCATTTAAATTTATTAGAAGATACATTATTGCATAAGGGACAAAAGTATCCCAAAAGTTTATAATTATTAAACAGTAGCATCGAAGTTATTTTTAAAAAAATTTACTAGCAAAAGAGAATTACATGAATAATAAATATGTACAGATTAGATTTTAGCTGTTTATTGTCCTCTTATTGAACCAATTTATTGAGTAAGTAGGGAACGAAAAAGTTTATCGAAACCTATTTATAGTAATAATAATCTTTATTTATTCTGGGATAGATCTCTTTAGAACAATTTACAGGCGTAAAAATTAGGCTTTAGAGCCTTAGAGTAAATTACAAAATAGAGATGAAATTACAAAAAGCCATAAAATAAAATAATACAGTGAATTTAAAAATATACAATTAAACAACCATAATTTACAGAATATATAAAATAATAATAAAACAAATAAAATGAAATCACTTGTCATATCATAAAACATAAGATGACTTCTGATAGTAAATAAAAAGAAAAAAAAATGATAGAAAATCAAATACAATTAAACTAAAAAGTAATAAATGAAAATATATAATTTCTGTTAGTGTACATATTTACATTTATAAATGAAGATCTAAGACATAGAATACAGAAAATATATAAAGCTTTTTTGAAACTTTCAATTGTTATTCTTCAGGAATTGAGTGGACAGAAGGTAGTCGAAGATACGGGATTTGAAGATTGGAAGGGTGTTAGAACTACGAATAAAGGAGGGAATAGAATTCTATAGGGAAGAGGAACGGATGAGGAAAGATTTTCCTAAGGCTGCGGTTCGTTGGGCAGATACATATAAGTCTGAGGGCCGTGAGCAGGTATTGCTAAGGATATTTGAGATGTACGATGGACGGCGGGATTGGATAACTTGATAGAGAAAGGAAGCAAGAAAATATTTACGACGGAAGGAGGAGTAAAGGCACTTCAATTCTTCATAAAATCGGATGACAGAGGCGTCCCTGGGGACCCAAAAGATGAATCGTATAAAGCAATTATTTAACCGTTTTAATTTTGCTTCGAGATCCCCACAGACTCCCCCCGCTAAAACCACACAGCAATAGTCAAAGTGGGGGAATATTAAGGAAGTAACCAGGAGCCTGCGGGTTTCAAAAGTAGGTGACGAAGATAATTTAAACGCTTCAGGGTAGAAATATTAGTAGCTTAATAAATGCAGAGAAAGCTCTATGGCAGGCGGAGAGGGCTTGTACCGACATCACTAAGAAAGCGCCCTTCCTCCTTAAGTCTATAGGGTAGAAGGAAACGAGAATAGACCAGTAGGTAGCGTAGTTTAGGGTACTCACAGTTCCTCACGGGGCATGGGGGTTTCCGAGCTAAGCTCGCCGTACATGGCATAAATATTGATCATCTATGCCCAATTTGTCAGGTTCCTGAGACCGCCGAGCACGTCTTACTTGCCTGTACCGCCTATGAAGCACTGAGAGGATGATGAGGGAAACAGGACTCTATGTTCTGACTGAGGGCGATCTTCCTGAGCTGACGAAGAAAGAAAACTACTCGCACTACAAGACCTTCGTATATGGGTGGAAGGAGGCTGTGGGTCCTACTCACTTCTCCATGGGTAGGAGGGAATAAGCTACAAGAAGGCCTCAAGAAGAGAGCAAGATTTATTTTGTAGCAATAGCAAGCTGTGTGCACAGCTATGTAAATTTTTCACATATGCAGCAATGAGTTGTACCAACTGCTGCGAACACCCGTATTGCCTAATAGGCAGGGTAGGGTGATAAATAAATAATAATAATAGGTAGCGTAGTATATCTAGGTGTCACCCTTGACACACACCTGATGCTAGCTCACCGTTGCAATTAGAACATCAAGCTAGTTAGGACCAAGTCTTATCGGCTTAATCACTCTTTAATGTTTCTCTCCACCTCAAAATAAAGATCTGACAAAGATAGCACCTATAACGGCCAAGATACTACAACGGTTTCAGAGCATTATGCTTAAGCGTATTGTGAGACGTACTTCACTTTTTTAAAGCAACACGACACTCGAGTTACCAACAGTGCCATAATTTGGCTTGAGGAGACATTTTTTGGACAGCATCATTCAGTACTGTACGAACACCTTATTGAGGGCATTGACACCGACAGAACGGCCACAAAGGTGACAGACTCAATCTATACTAAGGACTACTAACTGAGATACTTTTGAATCAGAAACAGGGTACAGCAGCCCTGTCACTATTATTGAATCCATTGATTCCGACTATTGCCCCATTTTTCAAATATCCAATTCCTCAGCCTCTTCTAATGCATTCCCAATACAGAACAAGAGGTCTTCTCAACCTTTTTTTCCTAATATCAACTCCACGTATATCGTGTGACTTAGAAAAGAAAAACAAAACCTAGAGTAACCAAATAACTAAATCCAATTGTTCCTTTAATAATGGCTTCATCGTATGTACATATGCATAAACTATTTGCCATTAGAGTATAAATAAAAATTACAGTTAAATTCGGAAGATTTAAACATGAGGGGGAAAATTTTAGAAACAATTAATAAAGCGATTAATAAGTGAGTTGTTTGTTGCTATTATAAACAATCCACAATGTGAACAATTGTCGTTCTGAATATCAATTTACCAATTTTCGAATTTTTGAAAACTATAAAAAATAATATATATATATAATGATGAAATAGTTGAAGGATTTCCATCTATCTCAATCCCACTCTACTTACCTCCTGTGAGCACTTATTAACCCCATAAGGTCAGATGTCAACTGTTAAAGCTAACTCCTCGTTTAGCTTCCAAGTCCCCTGGACATAATCTTCTTACTCATCTGATCCTTCGACAACTTCCCCTAAAAGCTATAATATTTCTCTTATATCTTCAATTATATCCTTAGAACGACTCAGTTGCCGGTCCCTTGGAAACACTCAATTTAATTCTCTTCCCAAAACCTCCCCCGATTATCCTGCTTAACTATATACCAATAAGCCAGGTTCCGGCCCTCTCAACAATTTTTTAAAACACATTCTATACATAGTTAAATTACATAAAGTTTTCTCGCATACAAATTTGGATTCCGCTCAGGGAACTTCACAGTTAAATCTCTTTTTCGTCGACTATATCTCCTCAGCTGTCGAAACAATAACTGTTTTTATTTACTCTTTTCCCTATATTTCTACTATTATTTTCTCAAAATAAATTGCCTAAAACAACCGTTAACTAGAAATTAAATAGAATTTTAGCTTATATTGGAAGAAGATAGTTGGCCAGATTCTTTTAATATTTTAATACTTTACTTATACTATATAACCTATTTAAAATCTATCCACTTTCGGACCTGAATCATGTAAATTAATTGAGAACTGAGATATATTTGATTTCTTATCGTATTTTCAAATGCCTTGCCTAAGATACTCAAAGTTAAAAAATAAAGAAACACTGCCCATAAAAACGTTATCATTATGTTATTAGTAGTATCCAACAGTATCCAAATTAACCAGGTTTAAAGAAACATTAATCTAAAATATTTAACTGACGGCTTTCCAAAACGAGAATCGGGATATGTTGTTGTGGTATAACAAAATAACAATAGTCACCTACTTCAATTAACTTTTTTTTTTAATACAAAATTTTAGTTGTTAACGGACAACATTACATAATAATAAACAACTAGATTCCTCTAAAATAATTTGTTGCTATTGATCTAAGCAGATATATCCCCTGTTTACAAGAAAGATAACTAAAATCTCTGAATACAAATACTCTGAGGTGACACGTAGTTGCCCTTTTATGAAACTTATGGGTTAAACTGTTGAGAATAGGATAGAAAGAGAATATGACAGTAGAAAAAACTTAAGTGGCTTTATCATAGAAAAACCGAGCATAAAACACATGAATTTTGAATAATTCAAAATAAACATTTTAAAAGAAATATACTACAATAATACCTGTCGTGTCTAAATGGGATATGAAAAATTCCAAACTTCAAAAGCACTTCAACATTGAACAAGCCCTTCTTAAAACCCTAATGAAAATTTAAGTAAATACCACCCTTAAAGAATGGAAAATCACATATAAAATAAGAATAAGAGTTAAGAAAGATATTCGGCACATCAAAAACCTAGTGCTTACTTAGTAATATAATTCCAAGATAGAGAGAACATCAACTACTTACTAAAATAATCTGCAGAATCAAAAACTCCTTTGTACTCTTTGGATAGGACAAGGCTAAAAAACAATGAATATCTTCAACAGTAAAAGTAAAATTGAACGGGGAATAGCAAACGGGACAAAATCAATGAAATACTAAATTGTATCCTCTCTAGCTCCAATGAATTTAAAAAAAAAAAAATCTATAGCTATTTTTTAAAAAATAAATGTGGAGCGCCTAGATTTCCATTGGTCCTGATTCCATCGCCCCAGACTAAAAACAAATCACTCCAACTGACCGTGAATGTGAAAAACTGATGGAGTGGAGCGATGGACTGCACAGTGATATAACCAATATTAATAAAAATGTATCGACAGCATAACTAAAATTTAAGATATTAATAGTATGTAAGTAGGATTAGTTCCAAAAGTATTACTATAAATAAGTTTTTTTAATTCCGTTAAAAAATATATTAATAACAATTTTCATATAAATAACTTATAATAAAAAAAATTACAACTTATGAACAACTAAAATTTTTAAATATATATTTCTATCGAACAGTATTCATTAATCAAGTTTACTGAATTAAAAAAATATAATGTGAAATATCCATTTGAAAAGAGTTAAAAATCGTTAATAATCACAAAATTGTGTTCATTTTTTACTAATGGCTATTTTTAAAAAAAATAGTAATAATAATTAAAAGGAAATAAATATTTTAAGTAGGTTTATAGAGGCAAAGATTCAATTATATAATGTACTTGTAAGTCTAGATACACTTTTTTTTATCCCACTCCTTCTCCAAAGCTGTATATTGTAATATTGTAAACTTTAAATATTACAAAAAACGAGCGTGCGTGTTAATATTTTGAAAGCATGATTCACTACCTCTTGGTAAGAAATGGAACGATGGAGTACCCCAAGATATCAAGAGAAAAAAAATTTAGCCAAGGGAAACAATATTATGAAAACATTTTACAAAAAGGAGAAAGGCTTTAATTACAAGAAGCTATGCTACTTAAATACACACAGGGATTGCTATAACACACAGCATACTAATCTATCTTACAGGGCAATATAAAAATTATACACACGAAATACAACGGTATAATGTTTACAAAACTTTTTTTTTAATAAATAAATCTTTTTTTTTTAATTTAATTTTGTGTTGCTTTGTTATTAACCAAACCTCCTTTAAAATATCCTCTCATCATATCCAACTCCCATATTCCTCTTTTTCCGGTGATCTATCACAAACATAGGGGATTCTACACAAGTTTAATTTTAAAGTTATGGTCAACATTAAATGTTGATACTTTATATAAGCGCACATAAAGAAGAATAAATAAATAATAAGAAAACGTTAAAAATAAATGAAAATGTAGAAAGAAATTAAAATAACATATTAATAAGTAATATTATTAACACAAAAAAAGAAGTTAAGAACTAATAAATAAGATAAAAATGTTTAAAATGAATAAGTTAAGCCATGCAGTATGAAGCCCAGGGATTCCAGAAAAATATTTTCGGCCAAATCTTAATATCCACAATGCTAACACCTAAGTCTTCTTAATAACTCCTTGTACTATTTGCAATTATTCCACCAGATCCGTACGCGAGGCCTCTCACGGTGAACTCTCTCCTTAAAGGAAACTTTCTCGTGGAATTTTTCTTTTTAGGAAAAGGATGCTTTTTTCATAGATTTTTATTTTGTATTTTCATTCCACTCCGCCCACACAACGAAATCATTATTCTCAAATCCAACCAAGGCTGGCGCTGTACTTCCGGTCTTATGGCACACAACATCTGCATATCTCTCGGATCCTTCGGCGTCAGTACAAAAGACCTAGTCGAAGCAGATATAGATATCCCTTTTCCCTCAGTAATTTTTTTAATTTATTATTGACTCTCTGGTGCTGACCTGTCATGAGGAGGGAGTTTTTGGGCATTTTTTGAAGTATTAGCTGGTGTTTCAGACTCTTTGCTGTATTTGTGACAGAGGGATCCGACTTGTCTCTGCTGAACATTGCCTTCTGTGACTCCGTGCCAGGGATACCCAAGTAATATTAGGTTTCAAGGTGTTGGCCCTTGAAGTAGTACATGTTTCTCGCACACATATCTGTTAGTTCTCGGGTTAATAAATCAAAAAAAAAATAGAGAGCTCTAACAAAAAGGCGTACATTTCCTTTATTTTCTTAGTTTATCATCACTCTTTCTATTTGATTGACAACTTGTGTAGAGTGTGCGTGTAGAGAAACTACCCATTGGTAACACTCTAATGACATTTTACATTAGATTAGAAACTAGGGGGTTTGAGTGGTTAGAGAGTTTATAATGGAAGGAGTGATATCTGGTTCGGGCTAGATCGGTTACATATGTAACATTAAGGTCTTTATGTATGATTTTATTTGTGACAAAGTAAGGATCATTGAGGATTTTACGAAGGATTTTGGATTGTAAGGATTGAATACGAGAGGAATTCGAAGGTTTAGTGGAGCCCCAAAGCTCAACTCCGATTGGCCTTATTACAGTCGTGTAGAATTGACAACTTGTAAATATTTGGAAATTGGGAATTGACGTTATATTTATTCGAGCTATTAACAATACTCAGCCATTGTACTCTTTTTTTTTCATACCCTCCTGTAATGATTTTAGTGGGTATTTGGTACGTACATATAGGAGGTATGCTATATCTATAGCTGGGTGTTAAGGATACCTTGGATTGCCTTTTGGCATTATAAGGTTAGGTGAGGGGTCCAATAAAGGTTGTAACTTGGTTGCCTTTGTACTGACCAGTTGAACTCGTTTATAAAGGAGTCACAGTAGCCTCTCGCAAACGAAGTTACAAAGTATTCTCTTAAGTTATTGGGATATATATAAATTTCGCTCTAGATGGCAAGACGTGATGCAGTAATTGAATTTTTGTTCAATGAAATCTAAATAATACCAACTACCGATTCAAAATCTTCTCCTTAGCATGTACGATTCTCCTGTTAAAAGCAATTTAGTATCCTTCCTCATGAAAACTCGAAAAATAAAAAGGAAATTATTTTTATTAGCAGGCACGAAATAGGACGGGTCTGAGAAATTGTGGCGCTACGAATTATTGCTCCTGCTCCGAGTTCATCATTGACTAGCGAAAGATTTAGAATCCATTATCTCTTATTTCACAGTTGGTCGTAATGAACTAAAGATATGGTCTTTATGAACTAAAACTAAACAAAAGTTTAAATCAATTACTTAAATGCCTAATTTCTTCTTAAATAAATTTATGTACCTAAAATAAATATTCACAACATTTACAACATTAATTTTGCATACCAACGAAGCAAGTGCTCTGTTTGGGCATTCACTATGTTAGGACTAAGTGTGGAAACATGAAAAAATTCCCATGTGTCTTATTTTGTGATACTATGGATTGATAAAAGTTTGAAATCACTATAAGGTTATAAAAAAATTAATATGGTATGCAAAAGACATAATTTTTTACTGTTGGTTTATTGCGTCCTTAAAACATAAATTACAAAGCTTTGAATGTTTCGCCTAATCAGACACGAAACTAATAATTAAATTCACACAAAAAATGACATAGGATTCGTTTATAAAATTGTTCTTAAGTCTAATCAATTAGAAGAGGAGTTGGTAAAAAAAAAAATTAACTGCAATTACTAATGAAGGTACTACTGTAATTGCAATTGTAGGGCCACAGTTACAATTACAAGCTGAGCCAAAGTAATTGCAATTACTAATTACATTCTTATGTAATTGGTATTTCCTAGTATTTTCCTATAATATAATTATAAGTAATATTACAAATACTTAACACCAATACGGTAGCAATTTGTTTTACAATGAATTCAAAATATGGCAATGATATCCATATTTTAAGGTTGTGAGCTGGCGTATTGATTTTATAAAATTCAATTTTTTTTTTTTTTAAATTGATTCTATTTTAAAAAATACTTCAAATAAATATAAAATCGATTTTATGATTGTGCGCTTGCGTGTCGAATCTTTTTAACTTTTAGGATTTCTGCTTATAAGAAACATCTTCGAATAAACTGAATTCACATATAGGTTAAATTAAATGGAACAGTATCAAGGGTCAAGAATTAATTATTTGGGATAATTGGGAACCACATAACAATTAGTGTAATTGTAATTACTTCAGTATAATTTCTCTTTAAAACCATTTATATTTAGTTGTTAGGACCATTTAAACTGTAACATGTGATTGAAGATGTAATTAAATTGGTTATGTATTGATTTCTAGCCAACTTTGATTAGAGTCGAAAATGTAAAGACATTATACTATATGCCTATTATGATTTAGTTAAGCTTTTGCAGTTTAACTTTACGACACCATTGAGCCGATTTTTTTTGCCAATTTTGACCAAAGTCACTGGTTAAACCCAAGCTCAGAACTCGTCATTACCATTCACTATTACATCTGCGAGTTCATATTTCATATCTGGACCGTTTAAAAAAATCGAGGAAAAGACATACAAAATAGTTTGAATTAGACAGATAATTTTTTTTTATTTTATTTATTTATTGATATTTACAACTGTATAAAAAAATACAACCTGTACATTTGATCGTAATGACATAATGATATGATACAGGATGTAGAGAAACTACCCAATAGTAGAACTCTAAAAACAGTTTACAATAAAAGGTCACGAGGCTAATCTTCTTTTCAGGCGCCTCGGAGGATTGCCAGGAATGGAAGAGGAAGCAAGGTTAGAAAC
>NW_027107578.1:1015138-1048297 GCF_000696795.3 Halyomorpha halys | reverse complement strand
TCTTCAACATAAATTTCCTCTCACATTAATTGTTTTCTCCTTGCAGGCTATTTTGCCCAGGTCAATTTCTTTATATAAGTCAAAAACCTTTCTATTTAAATTTTAAAAATCATTCACTTGTCTATTCTATAATCTTGTCCACACTATAAAAACCCACACCATATAACAAACCTTTTATTAAGGTTTGTTATATGGTGTGGGTACAAATAAATAAATATATAGTGTTGAGACTATTTTGGATATTAAATTAATTAATTGATAAATATTACCTGGTCTCGAAAAATTTTGAAATAATATAATTAAAGTAATATTTTATGTTTTTAATCATAGCTTTACCTAAAATGATAATATACTTATACTAATATAAATCATTCTTTAAAATTATTAATATTTGTTGGACTATTTACTTAACATGATACAATACTGTCCCAAATTGACAACTATAAGGAAAAACTGATAAACACAATGCTTTAGTTTATTAGACGTTTCAAGTTTAAATTAGATCATCCTCAAAACTGCGATAATATATAATTCAACACTGAAATAATATATGCACTTCACTCCTTCCGTTGACCTACAAGTTAATCATCAATTCTGCTAAATTGGATATCTGGGAATTACGAGAATATAATAGGAAACCATCAAGTAAAACAAATAAATCAGGAAATGCACGCCTTTTTTGTCGATTTCAAAGATGATTCCGTGGACAGAAACTGTCTTCGGAAGATCTTGACTGTGCTGGAGATCCCAGGAAGTTAACAAGACAGACAAAAATGCGTACAAATGGTCCTAAATGCAGAGTTCTGATACAAGGAGAAGTATCTGAGGCCTTTGGAGTCAGGACAGGTCTGAGACTGGGAGATGGACACTTACCAATGCTGCTCAACTTAGCTCTAGAAAAGTTGATCAGAAGAACATCACGCTAAAATGGTGGGGAGAACGTCGGAATAAAATCCTAGCGTACGCAGACGACATTGCGGTCCTAGGAAGTAACTAAAATTACATAGAAATACTCACAAAGCCTCTAATAAGAAAAGCAGAAGAAATCAATGAAGTTGAAAGTAAAGTATATGATTGTAAGCCGAAGAATCAACCCTAATGATGTGGTCTACGTGGAACTCAAATCGTATCCAAAAGTAGACAGTTTCAAATAACACGGCTTCAAAATAAACTTAATAACAGAGAGACAGCGTATATCAAGCCCAAACAGAGCCTTCTTCTATTTGCCAGGGTTACTGAAATCTCTAAAAATCTAAAGCTAAGGGTGTACAATGCCATGATAAAACCGGCCATGATAAAATCTGGTATATGGCTGCGATACTTGACCTATAACACATACTTTAGAAAGCAAAATCGAAAGATTTGAAAGGAACGTTCTCCGCAAAATTACAGGAGCTGTCTGGGACCAGAGTCTTAACAGGTATAGGAGAAGAACGAACTGTGAACTGCTTGCAGTTGAACTAGTTTGCAAATATCTCATGATTTGAAAGCAAGGAGATTAAGATGGACGGGACATGTGGCTCTTAGCAATCCATCAGATTTTAAAAATCATCACATAAGTACAAAATGAAATTAATTCAATGATTGTAGTAAAAAAAAAAAAGTAAATAATTATAAACAAAGATATCTATTGAAGTTAGGAAGGATGTCGTAAACAAAGGCGGAGCCAGAGGCAAATTTTCAAACAAAAGGCGACCAACTGCTTACTTGAATATTTTTCAACAATGTGCATGAACATTTTATTTTTTTTGCACGCATGCAAATGCACTCGGTTGGTGGTAATTTTCCAAGAACCTTCCACCTCTAAGAAAAGAAAGGTTCGCGTACCGAAATACTTTCTCTGCCTTCCTTTTTATATTCATGCAGTGTTTTTAAACCACAACTATTACGTTTGGTACCTTTAGCCCTAAAGATACACTATTTGCACCAGTATTGAATATTGATCCAAACACACCAAGTTCTGAGCTCTTTGAGGATTTAAAACTCCAAACCATTAGGGATTTTCTTAATAAAAGAGGTGATAAAGTTTACTAATCTTCGAAAAATGTAATAAATACCTCAAAGTCTTACAATTTCATTAGTACCTTAAAATTGGCATATCAAAGTAATATAATAAATTCATCTGTCTGTCTAAATCTTTGTTTGAAAAAGAAGGCGAGCCCCATCACATAATATTAATTTAAAATTAATAAGATTAACATACATAATGCAATTTAGAACCCCTTAAAATGTAATTTCAGATAGCGCAACTACCAACAAAAATAATTGAGGATGAAAAAAAAACTCTATAAAAAATTTAAACATTTTACATATTTAAGAACTACTTAAATTACGGTAAGAAGATTTGTATTTATTACGCCGGGAAAAGAAAACGTTTTTTTTTTAATAAATAATATTTTTAAATTATGTTTATTTTTCAAACTCTCTTTTATCTTATTAAATTATTTTAGAAATTAAATTGAAAATACTTTAAGAAGATTTATCGCAGAATCGACCTCAGTTTATGCTATTATTATTCCAAATAATAGTTAATATTCCAAATAATTTGGATCTCACGAAAAAAAAAAAAGATGAAATGGATTTAGAGATACAAGTAATAATATTGTATTTGTAGACTTTATTTGTATAGGATTATTCCCTAGAAACTAATATTGTAAAAATAAAAAATCTTTAAGAAAATATTGTTGAAATTGAAGAAATACCATGAAAATAATGAATAATGATTAATATGAAACAATTTTTTTTGTGTTTATTTAAATTTAAATTTTAGCAGTCTTTGGGACCTAAAGACAAGACTTATGACTTAACAAAATATGTCAGTTAGTAGGTGTTAAAATGAGTGAAATAGTGTCATCAAAGATGAAGCATAAAGTCCAGTGAAGAATGCATGACAGTAAAACATGAAGATACAGTGTCTCTTTTCAATCACTGGATGGGCAATAGAGATCAAAATGCCGTGGCAACAAATCGCTCTCTTATAGCCTCCAGATAGAAAAGAAGTGACAAAGTTCCTTGAAACGTAATTCCATAGTTTCTAGTGGTCCAGTGGATCTTGTATGTATTGAAATTTAGTTTTATTGCTTAATGTTTTTGTTAAGTGTTAAATGTATGAATCAGCCACTAACCACGCTCTCCAGCAATTTGTTCGTATCGACTGTATACTGTTTGTATAAAATACTTTATCCCTGTAGTCCTAATTACCTTTCCATATAACTTATTTGAAGTAATATGGACATGGACCAATATCATGATGTTAACTAATTTTGAAATTGAAATTCCCTCTAATTACAAACTTTTTTCAGGATTTAGTTTCTAAACTAGCGCCTTCGTTAATACTGCATAACCAAATCCACTCACGATAATATTTAAATTGATAGAAAAAATAAAAATAGCAAACGAATAACAGAACTTGACTATACCTAAACCTATCTGATCCTACGGAACAGAACTGAGAGAGATGACAGCTCAGGCATCGAACATCGAACGTGCCCAAACCTTTTGGTCTAAAGTCCTTCCAACGATAGTCAATGTCCTATATTGCTATGTATTGAATATTTTAATTTCATAATTGTTTTCAAATATATTTCTAGCTGTGGATGGTCTTAGATCCTAGGACGCAGTGGTCATAAAAACGATTGACGACTGTCAACATATTAGTAAACAGGACGTTTACTAGGAAGTGGCCTATAGAAAAGTAAGTTATGGTTTTCTACAGAAACTTATTGACCAGTCTTATAGCTCACTTTTCTTTGGAAGTGGACTGAAATTTCTGGCTGAACATTGGAAGACGTCAGGACTTCTGGTTGGACCAGGGACATGAAGGCTTGAGACAGATGGAAGTGCCTTTGAGAGTGGCAGATTGTATCATTTAAGTAAAATTTTATAATAAAAAAATGATAAGTAATTGAAACTAAAAATAAATTAGTTATATATAATAAGTATATATTGACGAAACTTACAATGAATTCTCAAATATTTTCCAACCCCTAAAATTCGCCCATTTAATCCCGAATTTCTACTGTTGTCTACCTTCTGTATATAATTCAATAATCTATCAGACAATGACTTATATTATTAATTATGTACAGTAAATGGTTCACCGTGACAGTAGCTAAGAGGTAAGGTAAATGATACCGAACAGAAACGACACCTTTCCAGTAAGGTTGTAAAGCAAGGTGACTGCGGGAGTTATATACCACAGGAGCACGTTCTGACCCATCTTCATCGCCATTGGCGGTCCAAAGGACATCTAAAAGGATACTTCCAGAGGAGGTTGTAAAAGGACCTCAAGCTCTACGCTTTTCCTACAAAGATGTTCGTCTGCATCTAATGTACTTTTTCAGGAAAACGATAATAAAACCTTGTAATCTTATTTTATACAAGTACTTGAGCTCTAATGAAAGGTTTAATTCCGTATAAGTTGTTACCGGCGAATCTAAAATGATTTCGGGCAAGAGCAGAATTTCTTGATACTCTAGATTGTATCCAACTAAACATATAACTTATTGAATCATACTATAGTAGCAATGAGTGGCTAACCTGTGAGTGGAGCGAGGAGAGCAAGAAGCCCTATGATGGACAGCCTTGGTCCTCTGTGGCTCCTTTTCTGCTTCATCTTCTTCTTCTTTGTTCCTCGATGACCACTCAGTCCCTACCTGCAATAAAACATGTTAATAATAACAATAATATATCTATTTGTTTTTTGGACTAACCCCCTTGTAAACAGAGTTAGCTACTGTCTTACATAAACAAATATATTCTGAAGATAAGATATAAGTTCGAGATTTTGGGTTGTAGCGGGTGTACTAATTGTTAGTGTGTTAAATGTCCAGAAACTTTGTATTTTGACAAGTGTCAGAAAATTTGAACTCAGAATCTCAAAACAAGAAAAAAATCCCTATGAAGGTATTTCCGTTAACGCTTTATTAAAGAGATATTCACGTTTAAAGATTTTCATTGTTACGAATTATTTAGGTTATAACAAACAAATTAATATGCTTTATACTACTACTTTATTAATGAAATATAAACATTAAATGGTAATAAACATAAAGAAAGGCTCGAAAAGCAAAAAATAGTTGGAACATCTATTTATTTATTTATTATATCCTAAATAATTCATGACAATGAAAATATCTGGAAGTGAATATCTCCTATTCAAAGCGTTAACAGGACATTAATTTATATTTTCATTTAGGGCACTTAATCCTGAAACACCCTGCACATACAAAAAACTATTTACTATCCAATGAGGTGGTTATAGCAAGGAATTATTTTATATAATAATAATAATATTATTAAAATAACACAATCTTTCAATGAAGTTCCATCACAAGCCGGACGGAAGTATATTGTTTGAACAGACATGAATGACTGCATATTTTCTAGAAAGTCTCAAAATTGCACTCGATAAGACATATGGCTTATTAGTTGTGACCAAACAACATGACAGCAATAATTTAAGTTTATTCTGACTGTAATAAACACAATTAATAGTATAATATTATACTTTGAATTGATTTATTTAGATTAATATAGTTTTATTTTAGACAAGCAAATAATTCAACAGAAGCAGAAATAATATTAAGGAACAGCCCGTAACTGACTTGAGAGGTTTTTATTTTTCCAGTGCCTCCTATAATACATAGCATTACTATACGTATATTAAATTTATAAATCCCATTGCTCCATAAAAAGTAATGCAATATCACACTGCCATAAAGCCTTTAGCGATAGTAGTTGTTCTCGTATTTTTTTTTTCAGTATCACTTTTTGTCAGTACTTCGAACTAGTAGCAATCTCTGAATCTTACTATATTAATAGTTCTTTCCAATAATCTAATTTAAATGTTTCTGTTATGAAACACTGCCTTTGAGTGGAAGATCCTTATAGTCTGAGGTAAAAATATTCGGAGCAGTTCAGCTCGATGAGCATTGAAGAAAGAAGTGGAACAGAGATCTACGATCTGTATGAGGACATGGCTGTAATAACACATATCACGCTAGGATGTCAGCGTTGGGCTGGAAATATTGCTAGAACGCCAGAAGGTGGTATTCGAAGAAAGTTGTTGGACACAAACGCTCTTTGTACTAGATCGAATGGCTTGGACCGAATTTCCCATACTAATTCTCCATTAGTGTAGAATTTCATCATGATTCGATTCAATTCATTAAATCCTACAGTTCTCGATCCATTCGAGTTGCCAACTTACTATTTATAACACTAAATTAATTTTAAATTAACCAATTTGTCTAATTAACGACTTCCGAGGAACAAATTTTTGAGTTTTTTAATGTTTAATAATTTATTAGAGGAGACTATGCATCAATTCATTGCGAATGTGGAACATTAGCAATCGTTATTTATTATAGTAAGTACCATGTGGTATTGACAGCATTGCCTACTCTTGTAATGGGTAAAACCAATGTCCTGATGTTTATGATCAAAATGACCTATCCAATGCAAAAAATTATCCAATCTTTTCCATGATTCATTGGCTCAGCAATCAGTAAAAAAGAATATGACCAAATGATTGATCAGCCCATTTATTATACTGTCCAAGTGAATCAGCGACCACTGTGTCCTCTGAATCACTTACTCTGAGTGAGTTATAAGCTCTTTTAATCACTTACAACCAGATCGACTAAAATCCACCAACTGAAGAGTGCTCAATAACTTCATTTGCTCGCTCTTTTAAGGGGAGATGAGTAATAAAATCAAGTATTATGCTTCTGTTTGCTTTCTTCGAACAAAGAATAAAATCGGACCATAAGATTAATCTTTGTTGTTAGCAGAACAAGGAAAAAAATTGCAGTATTAAAAAGTATTAGAGAATGTGAGTAAATAATGAGTAGATAAAGCAATAGAGACAATTGGAATTATTTATTAGTTTGCTAGAGTGAAAACTCTGGTGCAGTGGACGCAACACACACCTTTCACTTTCCAGACTATTTTGATTTAAAATCAATCCTCGCTAGTTCTACAACAGAAACTATAGTAGAAAAACAAAAGTATAGCATTTTACATAAATTTACAATTTTTTTAACCTGTCATTCATTGCTTAATTGTTGTTGAGCCAATATAGACATCACTAAAAATCATTTTATGGAGTTATTCTGTAAACGGAAAGACTCATGCATAGGTTAAGTGAAATCAAAAGTTATCCATGGTGCCAAGAAAACGTTATCGTGCGCATGCGCCTGACAGTTCAGATCCTTTATTCGTGCGTTTCTCGTCATTCTATATTACAATGGCTTTCTTTGTTAAATATTATATTATTTTTTCTATTAATACTTCTAAAATCTTTGACTTTCGAACGATATTAAATTCTATATCAATATTATTATCTCCGGAAATGTGTTTTTAATGTTAAAAAAATTTTTCCTCTTATCTCCTTAAGTGAATTATTAAATACCTTGATAGTTTATATGTATTCATTTTAATGACGCAAGAATGTGTAGTGGGTAATTTTTTCAAATAAACAAAATTACAGGTACTTTAAGGGAGATTTTAAAAATATTAGCATTGAAGCCCTAAACTAACTGCTTCAATGAGGATAATACCTACCTGATATTAAAAACGCCCTAATTTTACATTGATATACCGAGTTTATCAAAATTGTTTGGTTCTATTTTTGAGAAAATTGAAACAATGTGAAAATCTATTTATTAAATTAGTATTTCCGGTTATTTATTACCAGTCCTAAATATGTAATTTCAGGTTCGTATGACTTTTCGTGTAGAGCTAGTTTGACCACACTGAGTGAGACTAGGTTATTTGGACTCAAGAGACTTAAAAACGTGTATTTCCGCCAAAAATTGGAACTCATAATTTTTTACAACCGTAATATACCCACTTACTATATATTTGACACATAGGTAAATGAAAGTATGAATGTATTATAAATGATATCATAAAATTTAGGATGGAATCCAGCAAATCTTCAAGTACTACTGGTTTATTCATGTTATCTCACCATAAACAACTCCTTCCAGTACTGATTGATGAGTACTGATTTTCAATCATGGAATAGTCAAAAAAGCAATCGAAGGGATGCGGAGCATTAATAACAAGATTGTAAAAGAATATGGTGCGATGTGCGCATTACACAGCTTTCATTTACCGGTGTTAATGGTCTCGTTTGAAACGTAGGGTGGTGAGTTCGTCTAAAAAATTTTGATTGAAAAGTTTGTATTTTTTGCATCGGTGTATTATTAGCGGGTCCGTACATTTGGCAGTCCATATGGGTTTATGGTTAAGTAATTGTATCCGTCAAGTTGCTGTCTAAGGAATAATTTAGAACTAAAATATTCAATGTCAACCTCCTGACATAGGTAAATCTTGATAAGTAAGATACAGTGTTTGATTGTGGTATAGGGTGATCGTGCAACCGAAGGGCATGTTTTGTGTCGTAAAGTAAATGTGATACGTTGTGACTTGTCGTGGTTAATCTCAATTTTCCATTTTGTGCACCAGGTCTGTATTGTAATGTCAGTGTGGCCTGTATTGTAATGTTAGTGTGGCCTTTGAAGTGACTATATTTCTCGTGATGATAGCAGTGTCGTCGCAGTTAGTATGTTGTCGTCTGTCAGTAAGTTGTATGTGAATATTCATTACAGAAGTGAAGCCAGCATAGAACCTTGAGGGACTCATCCAGATATTGGTTTCATTGCTGAATTCGCTGAGCTTTTTCGAACAGAAAAGAAGAGGTTATGAAGAAATAACCACTAATAGTAGAACTAAATAGTACGTGCTTGAGAGAATGGCTTGGAGCAGTTTAAAAACAAGAACTTGGTGACTTTGCTTTATTAATTTATTTTTAAATAATCAAAATTAAAAATGAGGATAAGATCTAGCTGATGTTAAAGACTGTTAGTGTTGAATTCTACAATAGTTGATTGATGGCTGCACTGTCAGGTGAAAGGAGAGTTTTTCATATTTAAATGTTGGTTCTGGTGTTCGGTTGTTACACTGTTTTTTTGTACTTATTAACTTTATCAATAAACAATTAATATTTCGACCACTGCATATTTATTTATTGGACCCTAATTTAATAAATGCCATTTAATTCTACAGTGACACGGCGAGTTTAATCAAAATCATCAGAGACGTTTTCGAGAAAGTCAAAAAAAAAAAATATTAAAATCGATTCTATAAAGTGGCACTTCCGGTTATAAATTTTACCGAAATGGTTGCTCTCATATCCCAGACACCTGGGTGGATCCTTATTAAATATGTAATTTCAGTTTCGTAGAGCTTTTCTTATTGAGCTAGGCTGTTCACAGACTATTTTACTTGACCAAGTTTTTTGGATTCAGGAAACCTCAAAACATGAATTTCCGTCGAAAATTCGAATTCGATATTTTTCACGATCGCAATACTTTTCCTTATAATACATTCCATACATAGGTACGAGTAAAAAAAAAACAAAAAAAAAACGCTCCTTTACATTCAGGAAAAATTGAGTTGCCTTTAGTTCCAAACTTTTCTGCAAGATATGAGCAAAAAACACTTCACATGTGGTGTAAAAAGGATATTGCTGACCGCCTCCTACTTCGAAACAGCCGAGAAGTTCTATTAAATCAATTTCCATTATTCCAGGACCATAGATTTTAAGACCGTGAGTGTTTTTTTTTTTTGTTTTTTTTAATATTTGCTTATGATTATATATATACGTAGAATTCTAACTTTCAGGATTTATAACATAGCTTAAACACACATATTCGTTTTTTTTCTGAGGTGTAATAATTACTGATTCCTGTAAAAATATAATTATAAAAAATATTTATTGTGTAATATTAAATTATGTCTTATGTTTATAGACAATGGCTATAGGGATTATAGGGCTCATTGACACCATATTTACAATATATAAATTAAATGACAAAAATATAAGAAATAGAAGAAAAGAAAAGAAAAAAGAAGAAATAATAATAATAAAAATAAATAAAAAACAAAATACAATTTTAAACACTATAATTTCTATTTACAATATTTACATTCCTATAAAAAAATCGAATTGATAACATTTTCAATTAACAATTATTATTAGTCATCTATTATTATTAGATCATAGTCATCTATCGTAATGGAATGTTCTACTTGGAATCACTAGCATATTATACTAATTTACAAGGTAATACATGGATCGGAGAGGGCATTCGATCAACGACAATCAGAAAGGAATCAACGTCCCTCAAAAAGAGCGGAACAGACGAGTTTACAGAAGAGGTAAGTGAAAAATAGAGTGAAATAAGATAAATAAAGGCGAGGCGAAGAGCTGAATTGTAATGAGGCATTAGTGAGGCGGAAATTAGTGCCTATCCGACGTGACTCCCCGTCCCGCCGTTTAATATCGCTGTCACAAAATTCCCTGAAGAGGATGGGATTTAATACTGTGGCACGTCTCCTCTTCTTTAAGGAGTACTTCTATTTCGGCTACGAGGTTAGGTCTCCAACAGAAATCCGATTGGTCTAATTTTATAAAAAGGGGCGGGGGATCTGATTTCCCCGCCCTCTACAGCTCCTATTGGACAGGAGCCAGTTACCAGAGCGCTCATTAGTTGTTTGCTCCTTCCGGTACAAGGGCTATTACCGTCTAATTTGATCTATCAGCATCGCATTATAAATAGCTATAATCTATAGGTTATTTCCTGAAAGAAAGAAATTAAATAGGAAATCGTCATCGTCCGAACAAGATTGGTGGAATTTTGTAGAAACCTTCTCAATTTCTTTGAATTTCTAATATAGGTTTCTAACGGAAGGACTCCAGCACAAGGTTAATACAATAAACAATGGAGTATGTCAATCTACAACAGAAAGCATTACATGATGATTATTAGATAATTGAACGTGAATTATATATATGAGGAGAAGATGCATGAGTGTGCGGCCAGCGAAGAATACAGATAAGCAAAAACTTATTTATTACTGCCAAAGTTTCGGCCAAAATATCAGGCCTACAACAGGGCTAAAAACAAAAACAAGATAATAACCATAATGATCAAATAGAATTACAAAAAAAAAGGAACATAAGTAGATAATGGATAATGTTGAAGAAGATGCATGGTGTAATATTATAAGAATATTATAACTTTATATAATAAAATACGAGGAAAAAGTATTACAATTAAAAATGAAATCAGTAAATAATATAGATATGAGAATCAAATAAATAACTACAGGTACAGAATTAAAAATTTTGGTTACTAGTTTCGTTCAGAACGAGGAAACAAATGGCTGAAGTGGTTACTGGCGATTGAATAACAAGAATGAAAAGATTGGAAAGAAGGTTTTACTTTATTTAAAAGTACTTTCCTGTAATTAGTGTTCTTTATTTATTTATTTTTTCACGTTTAGTTTGGCCAGTGAGAAAGGAAGGAATAAAAATATATTAGACATCCATTTTAACAAGTAAACAGTTAATTCGGTATGAAATGGCCACATTTGTTGAGCTATAATAAGCTAGTCGTTAAAGGAACAAACATATATTTAGAAGATGGAGCGACAATGGAAGAAAATATAAAATAATATAGAAGTAAAAGAGATAAATAAAGCGACATTGATATCGGTGGCGTTGTCAAGTTTATGGCACAAAATTAAGTAGCCTTCAGCCGGGCGACATCTGTATTCTCCGGCTGTTGTTTCCCGGGCGATTTCCGTGACGAGGAGGGAGGGGTGACAAATGAGGCGGGAAAAATGAAGCCAAAAGGGCGGGAAAGAGAGTCGAGTTGACAAATATTATCTTTTCCGGAAGATATGTTTCAAGAGAAGGCTATCAATCAGGCAGTGCCGGAGACTGCACTGACAGTGCCACTGCTGAAGCGACCTCTAGTGGCTACTTAGTGAACCTACCTCAACAGACGTACTACTATTAATGAATCTAAACATTACAAAACTATTTGATATCTTAATGATTTAAGAAACTGACAACACTATTTAGTCCCTTTTGCCTTTGACACCTGTCTAAAAAAAAAGTATTCCAACGACGAGAATGAAAATTAAATCTCTTATATATTAAAAAATATATAATTAAAATATATAACCCGTTAACCATAGACGTTTTTGGTTCAGTATTTCGTTAAGAAGTTCTGATTCTAGGCCAATGAGAGTGCAAGGAGGCTGGGTAAGCGAATGGTTCCTAAACCCACATAGTCAGTCCACGCTTGACTTGACAAAATAATTATTTGTATGCCATAGCTGCAAGTTTGAACCCGATTATGAAAGATAGGATCACACTACCTTACTCCCTGAGCTACCTCGTTCCTCGGGTGATACAAAGATAATAGTAAATTGTTCTTGCAATGAGGATCATCAATTTGGATAAAGAGGAAGTGATTGAACGGGCAAGATTCAAAAGAAAAAGAATCAGATAAGCTTAGATCAGTCGAAAGTTATGGTTTTGTGGGACGTTGTATAGAATATTTTAATTCAAAGAGACCAAAAATGTATGATCGATAGACAAAGCAATTTATTAAGTTTTTAACTGTACCTATATTTTGGCCTTAAATTTTATGAAGTTTTCTTATTACACATGATTCGTTAATGCATGTTTTAATTCTAAACATAAACACAACCATCATTATCTCGGCATTACTAATTTCCATATTTGAGTTGTTTTTTTTAAGCTAATAACAAACAATTAAGAATGATGATAATAATAATGTCAAATGAGAAAAATAGTACATAACGTTTATAACTGAATATTTAATACGCTTGTCCTCTAAAATCTAAAAGCGCCTTAATAATTAAAATTAATTAACTTTACTAGTATTTGATACGTTTTTTCTTAATTAAGAATTATTTTAACAAAATTCGATTAATCTTCTATTTAAGATAAGATAAATAATAAAGGGAAGGAAAATTTAAACGATTTCTAAAAGGAAATGAAAGAACGTAATTACTTCGCCTTGTTCTAAAATTGAGGAATTTAATGTTTCTGCTATTCTCATTTTGACGATGAAAGATCTATTATTTAAAAAACCCTTTTAAGTGACAGGAGGTTAACTTTACCAAAGTTAATATCCAAATATCTTGATATTTTTGCGCAAGTTTTTAAATAGAGTAATCTTTTATTTTATTTTGGTTCTTTTTGTACTTTAGATACCACGTTGATTTCTTTAAAACTGTAAAAGGTTTTGTTTATTTTCTTTTTTTTTCAATTAAGTTTGTTTCGTTGCTTTTCTTCTTTTTTTATGAATTACTAAGTCTATTCCCAGCATCAAGAAAACCTGTTGTATTTTTTTAATTAAAATTGAAAAAAAAAAGAATCTTTTTTATTTAAGCAATCAATTATAACTAATGTATGCAAACAAAAAAAAGGAAAAATATATCACCGAGGAGTAAGAGAGAGAAGAATTCAAAGTTTTCAATTTCATTTTTTCCTTCTTTACAGTAATAATATATAATTTGTTCAATAATTACAACTCTAAAGGGCACTTTTATTGTTCTTGTAATTGTTATTCTTAGTATACAGGGAGTCTCAGTGTGCATGTTCACTCTCTCTCATCTCTACAATTTCTAAAATTTTTAATTGATGTTCGCTGGGCCACAACAGTGGCATAATGTCTATGTTTAGAGAGTATTGTTCATTTTCTAACCATGTCCAGTTTTCTAGAGCGCTCCAAACTCAGGGAATTTCAATGAAACGGGGTATTTTTTACGGATTCTAATGTAAAATACGATTTTAGGACAAATCCATTTGAATAACTTTTTTATCAAAAAAGGCATAAATTGTAAAAAAAAATCAGACAATTTTCGAAGATTTGCGTCCAAAGGTGCCCTAAAGAGCAAAATCCCATTTGTCATGTTAATTGAGGAATTTATCTGCTTAACCCTCATAACGCATATTATCATCGTACGAAGAAGTATCCCTGTAATAACTTTGTAACTATAAAATAATTTTTAAAAAATTGTACTAAAATCCATGTCTTTCCAGGGGCACTGTTTTTTGAAACGAAGTAGTTTCTTGAACAACGGCTGTACAAGAAGGTGATGTGTTCATAGTCACGCTTATCCCCCAGGTATTTTTCGCTAATTAAGAGGACCCACATTATAGAGGCTGTGTGTGCCCCTAGAGGGCTTTCGAACCCATAGAGGTTATAACTGGTGATAGAACAAGTCCAGCCAGAGACCCTACTGGTCCTTTGTACCATACCAAGACGGCTACCTTGAAGTTCCCGCCGCGTACTAACCAGAGTGGAAATGTCAAGATTCATTTCTTTGGACCACCAAAATATAAATATAAACTGCCGAAATGAAAATTTAACCCACTTTCCGAACAGAGCGATATGGGATCCACAGCTGTCACATACCGTCGCAGATGGAAGACATAGATAAAGGAACAAAATAAATAATTAACATCAATTTTTCGAAATAAGTAATCATACTAAATAGTGAATGTTGCTTAATAAAAGCAGCTTTCAAACATTTTAATGTGTTTTTTTTTATTATATTAAGATGTATACATTCACATCAATAAAATTTGCCATATCTTGTATATGTTCATAACACATTAATACCTTGTATATATAGGTCACGACGCAGTAAATACCAATAAAAAATATTATATATAATATATAGTCTAGAAATAATATAATATAATATAACTCTGTATTATAAAATGATAACACTGATGAAAACGAGTTGCGATATCGGTCTTCTAAAGCAATTATTGCTTCGGCTCTACTTCAATCAGTAAACAACCGTGATAGGCAGTTATTGATTTTATTTCAGTTTTCGAAAGCCGATTCCTCTGGAAAGATTTATGGTAGACCATCGCTAGAAACAGGCATTAACTGATGAAAGCGAACGAGGGGAAGGAAAGGCCGTAATAGGTAGTGAAACAAAGAAAACTAACAAATGGTAAATGGACGCCAGGAAGAGGGCACAAAAAGCCCCCACAGTTTCCTTAATGGAAATAAACTGAACTGGATGGCGAGTAGCAACTTGGCTCTTTCAGTCCCCTCTATCTCCAGGCCTCATCTGATGATGTCTTCTGTCCATATTTTCTGAGGGTTTGTCGCTATTGATGATGAGCTGATCAAAAAGGGAATCTATGATTCGACATCCAACATACTACATAAATTATTGGGAACTTGGTAACACTATCACACTTGAGATAGTAAAACAACTACCAAATATATATAGGTCCATAAACAGCTATATTTTATGTTTAAGACAAATAAATATATTTATACATTTTGTTAACATTTTATGATTGAGAATCAACGGGAGGAATTGTGTTTGAAACATATGTGTCAAGACAAATATTTCAGCACAAAGGAAAGTAGATTATGGAAGTAGGGAATGGACCGCATCTGAACTAACCCGCACATCATTGATTATGTTGTTTGTTTATTGGCGCGACAGACCATGGAGGTCCAAGGCCTCGCGCGATGTACTTAGGAAATACATCGTGGTTTTCTTGACGTGGCTGTCATAGGGTGGGTCCGTCACTACCACGCCTATTTTTGTGAGTGCCACCCTTTGGCTGACGGGCCTCACAAATGCCCGGGGAGTGGTTGTGAATGAGTATTGTATGGTTATAACCTTAAAAAAATTCAGGATAGGGCCGGGGACTTGAACTCGTAATCTATGGGTTGGCAGACAGCCGCGTTACCACACAGCACCCCTCCATTGTTGATTATGCCGGAACACAAATTTGAGGACGATCGGTAGCTTGGGATAGTGTTTAGTCTTCGTACTGTCAAATCCAGTATTTGTTCTAAGATAATTTGAGCGCAGAGTAATATATTAAAAAACTCTTCAGATAGACAGTAGGACATTTCTGTTATTACAACATGAGGGATATAAGTACCCCTTGCCTAGTGCCTCCAGGAATATATCCACAGGCCTCAACGCACTATTTCTCATTAAGACGTTCAATTTGTTTTGTTAATGTACAGTAAATTAATAATTCATCAACGGAAATTTTTTTTGGGGGACTTTTTTGGTCGAAATATTTTGTTCAACTTCCACACCCTATAACATGTCAAAAGAAAGCTGCCAGAACTCCAAAACTTTTTAAACAAAATACTAAAGCTTGTAGCAAAAGAATTATAGAGTATCCAAGATACACAAATGCTGCGCGTATTTTTCCTTTCTTAAACAACAGAAATGTTTCTTAAAATTATTGAGCACTCCAGAACTCTGATGGGAGCTACCTGAACTCAAAGAATTTTTAACTTTCACCACCTCTAAGTATGAAAATTTATATACAATTGATAAAATATTTTCCGAAATTTTATTAATCATTTTTTAGAGTTTGTTAGCCCTCTTAAAAGAGTTCTAACAACTATTCATAATTATCAAATTTCTAAAGTTAAAAGCTAAAGTTATAAGGTGTCAAAGTTGCACGAAACGTGAGGTCGCACGGTAACCTCATCTTGGTATTCTTTGTGTTTTAAACTACAGAAATATTTCAAACATCTAGAAATCTGGAGGGGGCTACCAGATCTCAAAAATTTAGAGGATTGGTGTCAACTTGTCTATTTCTTTAGCTTTCGTAATCTCTTCGATCCATTACACTAATATCATATATTAAAAACGAATGCGCCACCCTTCGTTTTTGGTAATTTTT
Organism: Halyomorpha halys; assembly: GCF_000696795.3. Lineage (NCBI taxonomy): Eukaryota > Metazoa > Arthropoda > Insecta > Hemiptera > Pentatomidae > Halyomorpha > Halyomorpha halys. The sequence goes on along the minus strand of NW_027107578.1, from coordinate 1,031,718 downwards.
ATTACTTAGATACTTTTTTGTAAGCGATTTTTTAGGAGTAAATAGGCCATGATGACTTATGGGTAATGTTTTGTAACTTAAACGTAAATCTTAAGTTTTTTTTTACTTTTGCTGAGGGTCGTTAATTTTTTAGACCAATCTGCTTGTATACACGAGCTACCATCAAACATTTTCCGAAAGGCTAACAGAATCCAATATTTTCATTAGCATAACCTTAATTATATCCATAACTATTAAATTACTTCTGTCCCCAAAAGTTGCTATTCTTTCAACATTGAAACAGAAGTTATGCAAAAAAGCGTAAAGCTGGACTATGATATTCTCATCGGACCAAAATAAACCTATTTAGCTATGAAAAATACTCTTTGGATGATGATAGGGCAATACTTTTCTTTTACCATCGAAAGTTCCAACATTATGCTAAGAAAGAAAAAAAATCGCTAAATTTTAACCATTTAAAAGTATTCTATTTTTTTTTTTTTTTTTTTTAAACTAGTAGAGGGCCTTTCTTTTATTGCTGATGGCGATTCCATGTTTATTTCATTTTCTTATCTACACAAACAGGTGAGCACTAGCATGTGTCAACACTTTACTCTACTCCTTTTGTAACTTATCACAATCAAATTCTGGCTACTTTTATTACTACCAGCAGCCTCAGGGCTATTTTATGAATAAATGAGGTATCCAATATATGCAGACAAAAAACGTATTTATGTTCAGCTAGATCTGTATTTTGCCCACTGTATAAGTTTTAAAACTTATACAAGTTATCATTCTTCTGGCTCTCATTTCCTTGAGGCATAGCACTGAATAGACAATTAAGGAAGAGGAGGGTAAATTTACCATCCCGAGTTAAAACTGAAGAATAATTGATGAGATCATTTAATTAATGAGGCATAGCTGTTTGAGGAAACAGCTGGAAGGAGCCCCATCAGTTTCGTGCAATCGAACAGTTTTTCCTTCGGTTCCTCTCGCCTGTTGCTGGATTAATGAAATTGTGTTTCTGGTTTAGCAGGTTCTATCTGTTGAAATAAGATATTTTTCTGGTCAGATGTTCTCTAAATTTCCCTTTCTCCATTAAAAACCTTGCGAGTTGGAAAGAACATCTTTCAAATATTCTTCTCCAAATATGCCTGATAATTATGTTATATGTTGAAACATATAACGAACAGGTTTTTAATACCAGTTCTGGCCACAAAAATCATGAAACTCTCCATTTAAAAGAGTTTCAAAGCTCCCAGATCAAAAAAAATGATCAAACTTCTAATTTTTATAGCTCAAATTTGGTTTAAAAAAGTATCCCTGCTAGAACAAATTAGACTCTGTAAGACCTTCGAATCTAGTTAATCTCCAATTTATTATTATCACCAGTAAAGGGAAATAATTCAGCTCTCCAACGGTGCCAAAACATTTCAAAGTTCGTTTCTGAGTATTAAGCGTTTCAAGTTCATTCAGAAAAATGTTTATGGAAATTCATTTTTCCTAGCAAGTTGGAAAATTTTCAATTTTCCGTTTTTGTACAAACTTTTCTTTTTTTTCAAATAAATGTTTAGTGATTTTATTTTTTCTTCTTTCTAAATATTTCTTCATTTTTAAACTTTTTACACCATACCGACATTGCGTAGTCCTTCTACGTCTTCAGGGTCCTTTTATAAATTTTAAAAGAACAACGCAAAAATAATTTAATTATAATAATCTATTTAACAATTATTAATTAAATATTAGTAAAAAATTTGTATAAATTATTATAACAATTATTTCCAGTCTCTTCCTAGCTCCCCATGTCTAAAACCCATAAATTTTACTTCGATCATTTTTTTAAACTATTAAATATTAAAAATATTTCAGAAAACCATTAACTATCTACTTGGGATCTTTACCACACTGAAACGGAATTGATCTTCGTCTATGACCCTTCCAGTTTGTATTTTGCTGAGCCTTCCACATATTTTTCAGTTCTCGTAGTACTCTGTAATTCAATGTATTTATCATTTTTGAAATATAATTATGGGAATTTATATTACCCTCAAATCTAGTAAATGTGTACATAATTATCACCACTAAAGGGAAATAATTAAACTCTCCAACGGTACCATAACATTTCAAAGTTCGTTTGATTACTAAGAATTTCCAGTTCATTCAAGAAATTCATTCTCCCTGCCAGGAAGAAAAATTAAATTTTGGTTGTTATTGTAGACAAATGTTTTTTTTATGTGCTGAATCTGAATATGAAGTTAGCCTTTTAATTAAAATTTGTTTAACCTACTTTTTTTTCAATTTTATTTGTTTGCTTCATTGAAGGTAACCTATGATTGTATTTTGGAATTTTATTTTTAATGTTGTAATTCCTTTTTTTTATTTATCTATTTTTTTACTCTATTAAAATAATGCAAATATCCAATTGTATTATTACATTATTCACTAAATATGCGAAATAAAATTTGACTAACTGCACTTACACTAGTGCACGACTTAGTAAAAATATTTTATCAGCTCTATAAAATGCATAAACAACTAAACATGCCATAGCATAACAAAAACCCGGAGTGTTATAATAACTGACTAAAGAGGCCATGATTCAGATGCTAACTGGAGAGAGGAAGAGAAATAGCAAAAGTGGCCAATAAAAGTGAGCCTTGAGCCTGGCCGCGGCTAAACTCGAGTCAAACGGAAGATGCGAAAATTACTCTAACCGCTTCCTCTCGCTTCTATTCTGCACCAGTCTCATTTTCCACCGAGTCAGATAGTACACTATGAGTAGATATTGTTGTGTTAAAACCTTAAAGAAATGTCAGTTCCATGTAGTGTATGAGTTGAATATAAGATAGACGTGTAATTAATGTTAGAATATAAAATGTAATTAATATAGAATATAGATATATAAGATATAAATACATAAGAGAAAATAAATATCGTTAAAAGTTAATTCTAAAAAACTTCCGTGAGCTTCAATATATTTTTTCGAAAGACCATCACGGTTTTCTTTCTCTCGTTCGAACAAACCTTTATTGAGGTAAATAATAAAGAAATGAAAGCTTTGTCTTTTCTACTAACTCCAAAGACCTATTCGGCTGTAACAGATAATTATTTTCTGTTTCACTGTAGCCGTGAGTCAGCCCTGTGGGTTCTGCGAGCCCTCCGAGTTCTACCCAGCCTCATAAAGTGAGTAACCTTCTGGACAAAATCTGGCGGTTGAGCATAATCATTTTTTAGTATCGAGTTGTAGCGTTACGAATTTTCATTTTCAAAATAAAAACATATGAAGTTTATTTTTGTTTGAAAATTATTTGAAAAAGACTCATGTGGTTTTTTTAACTTCATTTAAATTTTCTCATGAAATAAAAGAAAAAGAAACAGATTTCAGAAAAGAATTTTTTTAAAAATTCGCACCCCGACCATATTCCATTCATCTATACACACGGTCAATCAATAATCTTCCAGAAAGAAATGTATGTACATATAACGGCTAACTAATCATCTTGTTTTGCCAGTATGGCATTATAAGGTAGGCTGCCAGGTCCGCTAAAGGCGGTGTCATCGATGATGACATGTTTTGCCTTGAGCTTACTAGGAATAGGGAGGGGCTATTCCGGCTGGCGTTGATGAAGTGATGACTTCAGGCTGTACAGCCAGAAGTCCCTCCCAAGGCGAGAACATCGACCAAGGGAACAGTGCTCTGCCACCTCCCAGGTCTTGGTGGAGGGGTGATTTCTCTGAACAGTGGATTGGCACAGGCTTTCAGCCCATCAAAGAATTTGATGTGCCTACGGCCTATGAATTCTGGCACAGTCGGGAGTTGGAGCTCTTCACATATTTCTCTGTTCCTGGCCCGCTGGAGTGAAGTTCCTCGTACTATTCGCCTCAGAAGGGAGTTCTGGAAACTGTAGTTTCGTCAGTGTCGTTTTGTAGAGGTGTTTCATGAGTGGTGCACCATAGAGCAGCGTTGGACGAATGATGGCCTTGTATATTTGTAGCTTCAGGCGCAGTGAGATCTGTTGTGACGTCAGGAGATGGTAGAGCCTATGCAACTTCTGCCGGGCCAGCTTTAGTCTCCCCCTGGCGTGACTGGAGAGGGTGAGGTATACAAAGGAAAGAATATTATGTACATATCCCGGCGATTACTTTCGCCGGCAACTACTTTATCAAAGGATGCTTATTATTAAAAATAATCAATAAGATACAAAAACATCGGGATACTAAGAAAAACCAATGAGGACGGGTTTACTGGAGGTAGAATAAACAAAATTTCTCCTACAAAGTTATAACCAGCAACATTTTCTAAAATGTTGACTAAGGAAGAGCTGTTCTATAGTTCTGCAGTTGTACATAAACTTGGTTAAGTAAACTTCTAATTAAATTACAACAATACCTCACAATTTTATGACTCTTCTCGTAGTCAATAATAAGTTAAATTAGTAAAATATTCTTAATTTAAAATAAACAGTAAAGTTAGTGCAGTAACTGATCCAATTTCATTGCAATCCAGTGTTATACTTGAACACTTTAGTTATCTTCCCTTCATACTTTCTTCAGCTCTAATTAAATATTTCAATCCATCCTTTATCTCCTAAATTTTAGTTATGACTTTTTTTTTTTTATTTTGATCTATTTCCTTTTTTTAAGTTATACTTATTGTTAATTTCATTATTGTAAATATAATCACTAGCTTAATATTTCAGTAATAATATTCAATATTTTTCAAAATGTTTCAATTTTCTTTTGGCTCAACAAGACTTTTTCCCATTTTTTAATTACAAAATATACTGATTTTCTGAAAATTATTGATATTACTTTCTTTTTTTGTATTTTCTCTGTATATTAATTTCCACTAACTTAAGAAATTTTTATATGTTTTATTTTTAGTTCGATATATTTTAAAAAACAGCATTTTATTATCTTAGTATATATGAAACTTACAAATAGATTTTTTTTTTTGTAGTTAGTCACATTTTAGTAAGTATTTTTATTACCTTACTTTTTAGTTTCTTATCCTTATCTTGTATTTCACATTTAGTTTTGTTATTTTAATTACTGAGACAATCCCATCTCTATACCTCAAGGCTATAGCAGAAGTAATCAATAAAATATAAATGTTAAATACTAAGTTCATTTATATGAAATGTCTGCATTTTGAGTTCCAAGAATTCGTTTGTGTCAGCTTGTAATTTTTTGCTCAACGATTATTTTTTATTAGAAGAAATAATGGTCTTCTAATAACCTTTCGATTATTAATTTTTGGATTTCTGTTTTATTCTGATTAAAATTGTTCGAAATAGGTACCTTTCAAATATTTTGAGAAATTCAATTGGCAGGCTTCAAAGGCAATTTGGGCTCTGTCATTATCGATTCTGAAGGAGTAATATAAGTCATATAAGTAATATTTTTTAAACAATCTCATATCTTTTACCTCATTTAATTTATTCTAAAAATATGCCATGATATATCATTGAAACAATTCAATAGAATTGAAATTTGAACTCAACGGTTCCAAAAAATAAATTGAGTTAAAGGATCGCAGTATTGACTATTTAAAATTCTTATTAACGTACATATTAAAGGACAAACACTATGTTTCCCTTACCGCAAGGGTATAGGCAGTGGTAATAAGTCCAGATTAGTCCCCAAATTCAATCATTGCGACTCAACCTCAACTACCTAAAGCATAAATCAGATTTGTGTGAGAAGCTAACTTGGGTAATGTGGCCATCTGTAGGGGACTGTCGGGGCGATAGTTAATTTGAAGAGAGAATACGGTTTCCTATACAGTTCAAGAGAATTGAGACGTCTTTAACACCAAAGTACAAATAAGTAGTTATCCTCATATCCTAATCATGTTCGTAAAGTACGCAACATTACTATTGTAATCAAGATTACATCTTGAAGTAAGCAGGATTCCTATTGTGCGAGAAATACAAATGTTAAATTATGTTTTGGATGTACAAAGAATTTGACAATTGTTCAATTACATGTGGAGGTTCTAATAAATTTTGATAAAAAATAAATTAACTTCCAAATTATTATTATTAGTGATCAGATGTTTTATTTTAGCTGTTATAACACTATAATTTATACGTTTATTAATTATATTATATTCTGTTAAATGTCTTATGTTGTATAATATTTTCTTCCATGAATTCATTTTATTACTACCATAAAATGTAAATTAATTTTTACAATTTCTTTGAATAGTTATTAAATTGCCTAATTTCAGTGATTGTCTAACTTATCAGTTGTTTTTTTTGTATTTTTATGAATTCCATAAATATTCTTGATAAAATAAAACCACCCTTATTGATTTGAGTGATAATAAGAGTTTCCAAGGATTAGAAAAAAGATTCATTTTTGCTAAATCTATATTATTAAATATCTAGATGGAGAGATGCAGTTTTTTTTTTTAGAAAGATAGTCTCATAAAACATATATATAATATTTTTCATAAATCTTTGTTACCATAAAAACTATTTCCGCGAGAAAATATAAATTAAAAGAAAACGTTCTAAACTATCTGTCCTTTACGCTGGGGTTTAAAATAATTATCATTATTTAGTATAATAATCATGATTATTATACAAAAAATTACGATCACGAGAATATCATTTTAAACATACAAGTAACTTATACATTAAAGTGAATATAAATTATTTGTTATTGAATAGCGGTTTATTCCGATAAACAAATAAACTTGTTTATTACATTCAGCATAAAAAGGGCATACGAAATCGATAACCTATCCTCACCCATCTCATATCATTCATCACAAGAAAGAGAAAAGAAATATCTTACCAACAAGGGAAACGTTATTTCCAAAAGGCAATAAACCATGTGCAAACCTGAACCGTGCTTGTTAAGGGAATCCTTCAAGATGTCGTACTCCTTCCGTTTCTTCTTGCTTTATTCAATGCATTTATTTTCAGTTCGAATCAAATATTGTTTAATCTATCACAAAGTCATTAATATTTTTTTTTACATTCTAAAGTGCTAAACATTGATCTTTTTATGATTTCGAATAAATTAATTTTTTAATCACCTCTAATGTCCATCTCCATGTTTTATTAACAACGAAACTATTAAACACAAACTGTTTCGAGATATGAAAAAGTAATTTTCCATAGTAGAAATATATACATTCGCTCTTAACAATACAAAGTGTAAATTCTGCTAAATTATTATTATTGTAAATAATTTACTCTTTCGGAAGATACCAATTATCAGCTTCAAATATTATGATCTGTAAACATATCAGTAAAATTTCTAATTTAATTAATGAATTTAAAGTTTCGAACTCCTAATTATAAGTTTGAAAGTATGAAAGTTATTGCTTTAAAAGAATATTATTTAAAAAATAATTACAATCAATGACCATTGAAATGCTTATTTTATTTTTTATTAATTAAAAAAACTATTACGATAAACAGCAATGTTATATTTATTTATAATTTCTTCAAGGATAAAAAAGAAAAATACATTATTTTTTGAAAGCTTCATTGTCATTTAAAATTGAATTAAGTTCTGATATAGTTGATATCTTATTAAAATTCATTATTGAAATTGTTATATTTATTTTAAAAGTACAATTAAGACATTGTAATTGTCATAGGTCAAGATATAGAGTGTGTTTTAGGTATAATATTTTATTTTTGTAATTCTTATAGTATAATTTGGATTTATATTTTAAATTTTAATACTCTCGTCCTTTTCTTAGGGGGGAACAGGGGTGTTCTGTGTATATATATTTTAAGAATGTTGCAAAGATAGAAATAAGTTTAAATAAACAATTATAATAAAATTTATATATAAAAAAAGGAATTTAGATCAAATAATAAGTATTCCAAGTACTGATATAAACACAACCAACTGATCAAAAAAGTATGGATTTTATTGAATAAGTTGGGGAAAAAATACTAATTTAACCACTGATTTTATAAGAAGATATAGGGTTCAATTTCTTATTGAGTGATAACAATTTATCAATGAACTTTCCTTTATTCTTTTCTTTTAATTACTCAGCCGATTCTACGACGATTCTGAACAGTCATTTTCAGAATATTCTGTAACGAAAGATAGATGAGAATAAACAGTCTAAAATATAAAAAATGAACACTTATTGTGGAAAACTTCATACTTTGAAGATAATAAACTATACGTATGAGTGGATATAAAGAAGGATTCATACAACAAATAAAAAATAAACAAAATATCCTGAGGATAGGGAAATATTCATGACCCTACGGGAAAAATTATGTAATTAAAAGAAAACAACAACAGGAAGCTCGTTGATGGATATTATTTATCGCTGTACAAATAACTTAAAAAATATTTTTAAGTTACGCTTGTAATAAGACAATTAGTTTATACCGACTCTTGGATTTTTTAATAATATCCGAGCTACAACACTTTTTGTTTTATTTAATTTCTTGTAATTATATATTAGCCACCAGTAATGAAGATATCAGATTTTTTTCATTAGTAAGTAGTCAACTTTCATTTTACTTTTAAATTCAAAAGTAGTCGACATTTATTTTATTTTTATATTGTCTATTATTTTATATTCCAGCTTGTGATGGAACGACGTTAGATAATTTTTATAATTTTTTTTTGTTTGCCAAATTGCCACGCGTACCAAGAGAGCAGAAACCGATATATACCTAAACTGAATAATACTAGCCCAAATTATTTGTATAAAATCCTATGAGTAACAACAAAATTGGATCCTAAATTTTTCTCTCTAGATGTAATCCAAAATCCCAAACTGTCTTCTGAATATAATGTGCCGCTTTTGTCTATTCGACAACGTTAAATAATAATTAATGCAGTAATTATTGAATAAATTACATCCTCAGATTAGTTACATTGTGTATTATTAATTTAACTAAGAGATTTGTATTTATTATTCTTGCAGGGTAAGGTAACTCCAAAAGCAAAAAAAATATGTTATGATTATCATATATTTGCATAACCACCGTTAATTAGGCATTAAAGTTGAAAACGGTTTATTTTATATAATTTGCAGTATTCTATTCTAGTAGTCGTAAAAATGAATCACAAACCTCTCATATGCATACATGCATACATATCCAAAATAAATGTTTCTTAAGAAATGAAATGAAAACCATATTTTGAGGAAGGGATTATCATTCCTTATCATAACAGGGAGCAAAGGGGGACCACACATGGTAGAGTTCTCCCTTTAGATTGCCGTTTCCTCATCAACTCCTATTGAGGAGTCAGAAGACTCCCTTGCAGGAGAACTCGTTAAGAAACACCTTCGTACTACATCAAAGCGACTTCGTCCGCCCAACCGAGAACCAAGTTCACAAGTCCGTACCTCCTCTTCAAAATAACGAAACGAAGCGAGGGTTCGAACTCATAATACAGCTGCCGAAGCCTCAGTTACCAATCTATACCTTGGACTAACGATCTCTTCTATCTCGAGCCGAAGATTGGCAGTTCTTGCTGCCTCTACCACGCCCTTCTAGCTATTGACTAAATTAGATAAATATTGGAAAATGGACGAATACTTCGAAGTATTTAAAAGCTATAATAAACCCCGCCTCCTACTGTCCGCCTATGACTAGATCAAAATTTCCTGAACGAACAATGAATACACCCTGGCATCAAAATTTGACAGCAAAAGCTGATAAGAGATATAAGAATGGAATTGCCCAGCTTAGAACAGTTCATACATAGCAGCAAATATAAGAATGTTTAATGAAAATATAAGAATATACATAAAGAAATTAATTAAGCAGAAAGAATACTGGGTTTAAACAAAAGCGCCGCCATTTTCGAATGATCGAGATTTAAGAAAAGAAATCTTCAATTAATTCTCATTAATTAATGACTAATGAAATATAGTTAACATTACATATACATATATAGTTAAATTTAAAAAGAAAATGGTGATTAGTAACACCTACTTGCAAGAGGATATTTAAATTTCAAAGTAACTGAATAAGTTTTTGTTGTAGAATTTCAATTTAAAAAAAAAAAATAAATAAATAATCCTTTAAAGTAAAACTTAAAAATTTTTGATGCGTAATCAGAAACAGAATCTAAATTAAATTTTCATGAAAAGGAGCCTATACACCTAGGGAATGAGTTGTAGTGTGGTGTGTGGTCAGGATTTCGTTTCTAGGAGGGTCCATCCAAGGATCTGCTTTTAACAAATCCAACCCCGGCTCTTCTACAAAAAGTGGGAAGACATTTTAGTAGAAGTTAGTTTTTTTATTTATATAATATCCTTATAATATTCTTGCCATAGATTTGAAATCTATTAACTGGTTTTTATGGTGACAGGACATAATTACAGAAATTAAATAGTTTTAGCCTTTGTAAAAGCCCTTTTGAGTTGTTCTCTTACAAAACCGAGTAGCCCTGCCAATATAATAGAGCAATTCGAAGACTGCAAAATTTTGTATTAACTTTGTCCTAAAATATTGACACTGCATTACTCCATTACTTCGTTTGTTGACTTGATGAAGAATGAGTAATATAATATTTTTTATGACAACGTACATCATTTATGAAAATAATAATATTAAAATAGGTTTATATTTATATTTTTTACACGTTAGATTAAGAAAGTATTTCGTAATTTCGGTAGGGGTCCCGGAAACAGAACTTATGCAACTGCTAATGATCAAACACCATGGAAAAATGCTATGAGAGAGTATATGTTTTTTTAATCATTAAAATTGTAATAACTTATTAGAAATATTTTTTAATATTATGGAAAGGGAACGTGATTTCCGATGTTTACAAAATTCACCATGCACAGGAATGTATAAGGTAATTACTTTGAGCTAAAGGAGAAAAAAATCCAAAAATAACCATTACTAATATATTTTTTTTTATTTTTGCCAAAATTTAATTCAATTCCCAATTATAAATAATTATTTTTAAAATATTTTTAATAATAATTTAGGACATCATGAACCTGATCGTATCGGCAATAATAAAAATACTCCATGTCCCTAGAGAAGCTAGCAGAGAGACAGAGATATCTACCTTGAGATAGAGCGAGAGTGAAAGAGGACTTGCACATATCAGCCGCGATCTACACGAGAGCGAACGGCCGGGAGTTTGCGGCGCGGAGGTCTGAAGGCGACTGAGGGCGCGCCGTCTGGCCCGCATGCGCCTCTACTCGCCTCCAGTCGTCGGACGACTATCGATGTACACTGTTTGTCGATGTCTAATATCGATATTATTAGTTGCTAAATACATTTAATTACTAGAAGCTAAGCCTTAACCAAGGCCATAACATTTTTCTGAATACTCATCTTGAACTGAACTGAAGTGTTCTTCCTTGATATGAATGACTTCTGTTCGGTTTTGAAAACCGGTACTATGAGAATGGATGAGGAGTTTTACATTTCTACAATTTACTGTGTTGTAGAAACAAAGTCCAACTAGGTAATATTCCACAGTTTATCTTAAAGGAAAGTTCAAGGTATTAGGGTCACGGATTTAGTTCAAATTTTGTTTGATGGTACATTTAGTTTCTCCATTGATGAAGATGTATGGTCATAGGGGCCACTACCCGATAAAGATGCAATGCGGTTCTGTAGCAAACGATTACACGTAAGGGGTTTAGCGTACCAGCAACCCGGTCTGTTATAAAATATCTATTACGAAACAATAAACGCTTTTATGGTTTTTTTAATAAATATTATTCTTTACTTATATAAATGATAATGACAAATAAAACTCTTATAAGCTTTCTAGTCATTAATGGCATTTCATTTCCAATTTATTTAAGCTCCATTAAGTATCTTAACATGTAAAAGTAGACATAAAGTAATAAAAAAAGTTATTCACCCACCACGGACTTGAACCCGGCTTCTGAGGACGAGGAACACCGATCCGTTACTGCTGCGCTAAACACTTTACGTGTGACACACTTTACATTACGTGTAATCGTTTTATACAGAACTGAATTTAACGAGTGAATAGCATCTTTAATTGAAAACATCTAAAATATTATTGAGTAGTGGCCCCTGTAACCATATATCTTCATCAACCATGGAAAATAAATCTACCATCCCACAAATTTTGAACTAAATCCGTGAACACAGGACCTTGCACTCTCCTTGTTAGTGAAAAAATATATATGTACATTACCTGTCTTCTGTCTTTAATGATGATTTATGAGGAAACGGAACATTTCTGGGAGACATAAAAACAATATCTGTGTGTTACGACTTGAAATTTTTTCAGTCCAATTATTTCAGTGTTGACCTTTTTAGACACAAGAAAAATATATGAAAAAAAACGTTGGCTCATTAAAATAGTATAATTCTACTATTTGAGTTTTTTTGACCGCACCCGGACCATATTCCTTTCATCAAGAAAAATATATGTTGTGCTTATCACACAACTTATACTTGCTGCTATGAGATGAAATGAATCCTTGTTCATTTAAAAGCAGCTATTCCTATACCCTCTGTCATTCAGAATCCCCATCACCGTACTGTAAATTTCAAGTATATGAGTGAAAGTAATATATGACTTTTGTAGTATCTACTGTGAGAAAAATAATTACCTAGTTCTTTCATATATTATATTCATCCATTATTTTTTACTATTACAATAGAAATATATTATTTTTTTTAATAAGTAAAACTAAAGGTGCCCAAACTTTTTGATCGAATCTTAATTTTTTTATTACTATGACAATTCATATGTAAGACGCAAAAAACGATTATCAACATTGTTCCTGCTGTTACTATAACAGTTCAACAAAAGATGTCAAAGCCAAGTACTGTGGAACGAGATTAGAAGAGATGGAACACTTCCGGCTGTTCCGATGTTCCAGTCTGCTTTAAGCGGCTGCATGAAAGTTGTTTCCTCCTTAAAATTCGTTTTGATAGTTCACATTTATCCATTCTATATTACTATTGATAATGATAGATATGAGTACTTGGTATAAACAAAATCAAAGATACTTTAGAAGTTTTTTTTGGTCAGCCAATTTTATCGAAAACGTTTGTGTATAAACCTAGACATATACGCGTCTTGAATATATAAAGCACACATACTATTTTGCAAGAATAGGTTGTTTGGATTCAGAGACCTCAAAACGTGAATTTCCGAATTCAAAAACCTGAACTCCTATTCACATCTTTGTGGGATCGTATCCTAGAGGGATTTCTTATAGATAGTCAACCTATTCTAGCCTGAGTGGGAGCGTCAAGTTATCATTCCGAAGAACCTCTACGAGATAAAACTCCACCTGTCCAAGCTGGAATCGAACCGGCGTCGTTGCAGACATATCGTTGCTGAGATGACCTCAACTTCCTCAAACGCCTACAAAACAAGTTCTTAGTGTCTAGTTTTATTCTTTTCCATGTCTTATCAGTCAAGATATTGATGTATTTATGATTATAGTTCTAAAGTATCTCTAAAACACGCAGTTTGTAAAAAAATAAAAGTTAGTTATTAGATGTAAAACACAAGGACTCTTTATAACCGATGATCGGACAACATTAAGAAATGGTTTTAATACCATATATTTTTATTATGTTCGATAATAGGCATTATAAAAACATACCATGAATTATTAACTGAAGGCCACAATAGTCTTAGGGTCGGTTGCACCAATGTCCGGAAAACTAACTTAAAAAAAAAACTAAACTAGCTTAAAAAAATATATATAACTTACATCAATCCAGGGGTTCATTAAAAGCGACTTGTTTCTGTTCTAGAGTTTTATCAACCAGATTACCTTAAACTGAGATAACTGCCAAACTTCACAATTCCTATCGCTAATGTTGGAAATTGTGGGTCCAATTAAATTTTAAATTGATTCAACAGATGCTTTTGACAGTCAAAAACGCTAAAAAAGTTTTCATCCGACCACTGTAAAAAATGATTAAATCGAGGACAGAATACTTTTATTTCATTATTGCCTGGGTAACTAATTCTTTGAAGTCTTCATCGGCTATTTCGATAAAATCGATTTTATTGAATTGCGATAGAAATGGAATAATAACTTTTACTTTCAGTTGATAACAGAACCTACTGGAACTACAGAAGGCTACTTCTAGGTTACCTAAACAAACATAGATTTGGTATTTTGTAAATACAACTAAATTTTGTAGATACAACGTATAATTATTGACTTAACTCGAAATTTAAGAAATTGTAGTGGTTTAACCGGCCCTTAAAAATTAAAAAACTTCATTCACATAATAAAATTTTTGCCCTTTCAGGTATTGTTACGCCATCGATAAATAAGGCCAAATTTGTAAAAGTATATACGTAAAAAATATATTATAAGAGGTTTTACCAAAGAAAATATTTTTAAAAAAGGTATAAATACGATATATAAAATCCTAATGATAATAAACCATAGGAAAATATTGAAAAACAATAATTAGATAATTACATAATGGATGTTCAGTTTTAACCACCTCGTCATGATAACTAAATCAGGACTACTACGACAAGGATAGTTTTATTAGAGTATTATAAGAAAATAACTAACAATATAGATACATAAATAGTGCTGAAAGGCATGTATAGTCTAAGTATTATAAGAAGATAAAGACTGTTAATACATCCTTTACATACACTTATTAATACACATGTCTTTCAACATTATTTATTCTATATTGTTAGTTAATTTCTAATTATTCTTTGATTGCTTTTATTCTTTATCATTATTTTATTGTTCTTTCTGCCTAACGAAGGCTTGAAGTTCTTGCAGAAACGTTGGAATTAATACATATGTTTTTACTTACTTGTGTTGGTCACTGACCGCACCCCCAACCATCTTCTCCTCAAATATGTTAAATTATGAGTGATCTTCTATCATCGGGTATTGGTAAAAAGAAGAAGGCAATCAGTTCATCTATGCATTTGTAGCGAGAGAAACAATGAGTTTGAACTCAATGGTTGAACTTAATGAGTTTTAATTTAATTATTTTAATAATAAAATAATAAATAAATGATGCCAAAATAACGCACGAAACTACCTCAAGCAGACAAGATAAGACCGCTTCTCGGTCACAGACATATGCACTCGGCCTATAAATAAGGGTCTTAAAGAGCCCTTAAGAGATGTGTCTATCCCAACCCCAGAGCAAAACCGGACACACTCAAGACGTCGTCACTGTGAGATCGAGAACGACAGACAACACATCATACTAGGTGACCTAAATGCCAAAAACCACTCATGGAACTGCGCAAAAGGCAATGAAGGAAACTACCTGACTAAAATAAAATACACTCCGATGCACACACCTACAGACAAACATCAAACCCATCATACACATCTCCACTTGACCTATTTCTCACGCAACAACCACACAGATTCACTAACTGCACTCCACTAGATTTTAGTGACAATGACCACCTACCAGTACTTTATCAGTTAGGCAAACACACAACACCAACCCCACCTACATACATCAAATACAACATTCGACAAGCCAATTGGAAACTCTACAAAACACACGTATACAACAACATACCCAACATTACAACACTCAACTCACCACAAGACATAAGTACGGCCATTGACATTCTACAACAAACCATACGAGACGCCGCAAATGCACAATACCCACATTCACATTCACACCAATACACCTACCCACACCACCCCAACACATACTCACTCTCATAAAACAACGCAATAACATCAAAAACTGCTGGTACAGGACTAAAGACCAGACCTACAGACCGATCATAAACAGTCTCACAAGACAAATAACATCCCTTAGGCGCAGAGGAAAACGTCCCTATGGCATGAACAACTACGCCGCACACACTACGATCCCGAAAACTTCTGGAAACTAGTCCGAAGTCATAACACCAAATCGAAATCGGTGAAACTCCACCGAGGAGAAGAGCTCCTCACTCCCGCAGATCAGGCAGACATTCTATCTGACTACTACCTACAACGTGACAATGCACGCACCGCCTCTATATACGACCACCAACCCCAGACCGAAAACACACAAAACACCATTTTCTCAACCTATAAAGACCTGAGTGCAACACTGAGGAAAACGAAATCCACAGAAAAGGACAACATCTCGTATGTCCTACTCAAACAGCTCCCCAGAAAAGCCCAAATGTTTCTCCTCAACATATACAACTCCTGTTCTCGCCTCAGATACTTCCCAACGAAGTGGAAACATGCTATCGTTGTTCCACTCCTCAAGCCCAGAAAATGAGGAGCGGATCGTTAGACTACCGGCCCATCACCCTCCTCAATCATATCTCAAAAATTTATGAGAAGCTAGTCCTCATACACATCCGCAAACACTGTGACACACACGACGTCATCCCACAGAACAAACCGAGTTCTCGCGTGGTGTGAGCTGTTACCACAATGTTGCCAAGCTGCAAAGCGATGAAGCAAACAACCTAAATAGGAACCTTGCCACAGCCATGATCTCACTAGACTGTACACAGGCATTTGATTCTGTATCCCTCTCAACACTAATCCAATAACTCAGGCTTCACCAATCCCCGGACCAGCTGGTCGACATTATTGGGTCCTACATCAGTGATCGGACTTTCTCAGTCCGGGTCAAAACTGAAATCTCCGCCCCCAAGCCCGTCACTTGTGG
>NW_027107578.1:1008729-1014926 GCF_000696795.3 Halyomorpha halys | reverse complement strand
ATGAATGCAGACAAGGCCATGGACCAGGCCGCCGCAGCGGCCCAACTCATCGCTAACAAACTACGAGACATAAATATTCACATCAACCCACAAAAACAGGCGCCATCACATTCTCATACAAGAAAACTCCCAACAGAGCACCTAAACTCAACGAACAGACAATACAAACCAAGAAACATCTCACATACCTAGGCTTTAAACTAGTAACACATCTATCTTTCACTGCACATATACAGAACAGAATACAAATCGTCAAATCAACATCATACCAACTTGAGCACCTCATCTACTCACCAGGGCTGCCACTCAGACTCAAATTACTCATCTACAAAGTAATACTACGACCATCACTCCTATACGGCGCACCACTACTACATTATCTCTACCCAACAGCCCTGAGATCATTACAACAATACCAAAACAGTACACCACAGAAGATATGTCGAGGGACATCTCTGGAAACATGAACATGGTACATGGTAACATGACACACATTCATAACGAACTACAGCTAGAAACAGTACAACAACACATCACACGGAGACACATTAAATTCTTTGACAGTCTCCCTGCTTCCTTCAATCCAGTATTCCAGTCTATCACTCCATCCCACCTTCCTGCGAGATGGCAGGGCAGGAAAGGGTCCAAAAACCCTATCAACATCACCTCATAAGTCCATCTTCTTATGCACCCCCTCCCCCTCCCCCACACTTCTCTTTCGACTTCTGACTGTTTTCTTATTATTTTACCATTATCCATTGTCTTTATTAATTAATGTTTTTTATTTTTATCTTCTATGCGATACAACACGAGGAGGCCCCTCACCTCTGGATTTAAAATGGCACCATTTTGTGGATCTCATAAATAACAAATAAACACAACAGGTAACCTTAAAATACCAAAGGTATTAAAAGGTAATACCCAACACGAATTACTTTTCTTTTTCTCAGTAATGCACTTATTAATTCACTTTTCTTTTCTGTTTTGTAGGAGTCAGGAAAAAAAAAACTTGAGAGAGAATAATAATAAACAATAAATTAATTAGCCTAATTGATTATGTGCAATCAACATGAGGAGGCACCTCACCTCCGGATATTTTCTAGTAGTACCATATAGAATGAACACATCACAATAAAAAGATAAGTATTCCACCGTAACCGTAAAATACTACTGGTAGATAAAGGTAATCTTCTGTTTGATTCAAGTAACCATACGTAATGCAATCATTAATTCAATGTTTTATTCTGCTTTAGAGGGATAGAGGAAAAGATAAAAACATAATAATAATAATAATAATAAAACTAATAGATCAGAGAAAATCACAAGTCACAGAAGATCATTGATCCACACCCTCTACTTTAGATAGTTTCGGTTTATAGCCGATTCTGATTTCTAAATGATTGTTACTTTTTGTTCACCCTTGACATGATCTCTCTCCACTACCTGTTATCCCTTCATAAGCTCCGGATATTATGAAGGTAAGTCTGTGTATCAATTATGAATGTAACCAAGAACCTAACCTAAACGAACCTCCTTCGCCTCTGTCGGAATAGTACCCAGCAGAACGAGGGTACCATCCTCCAAGATATAACGGATGTCACTCGTTAATCTCATGATATCTAGTCATATTCCTTGTCAACTACCTTACCTTTATATAACCGAACAGGCATCGTCGAGGCATTCAGGACAAGCAGAATAATCAAGAAAATAAACACACCTCAATACATTTATTACCCAGAATGCGTCATAGTTGTACATATATGTTTCGGCTCCTAGGGGCCATTTTCAAGAGCCTGCAATGCATCATTAGTATAATTAACTGAAAATCATAAATTTAAAGAACTTGCTTGTGTTAAATTTGCCTACGCCATTTACTAAGAAAACACGCTGTAAGTATTAAAGTGTGATTCTATTCCATTCATTTTATATTATATGTGTCCATGCTTAAGTGTCAAGCATGATAGAATATTTAGGAACCCGAAACGTTGATGTATGGCATTGACATATTATAAACAATAAAACCACAGTTAGTGACTTGATTGGCTTCCTCTTCTGTAATATATTATTATTCATTCAAGACTCATATTAAAAAAGATTTTTTTTTTCTGAACCTCAATGTCAGACACAAGAATCTGCTAATCAATCCAACACCCATGTAATACTATCTAAAGATATTCATTTTCAGATGTGAATGAAACATTTTTTGGGCCGATTACAAGCTTAAATAACCTATTTCAACTTATAACATATCTGTATAGTTGAAAAACAAAAATATGAAAAAGGATTTTGCAACAAATCACTTATTTTGGCGAGCAAATGTCTTGTCCAATGAAGCTATAAAGAGGGACCAATAGTAAGCTACAAAAGAACTTATTATTTCTTGAACAGTTTTACTGATAATTTACAGGTGGATATTAACAACCTTAATTATAAAGTATTCAAGTTAATATAAAAAGTAATGAATGAGCTTTATATAGAAAAAATAAAAATGAGTAATTATGATATTTCAATCTTTTTCAAATAAATTAATGGGTAGCAAATTTCTATAAATTCTGATTGAGAACTATCTATAGAAAGATCATATTTTCATTCTGAGACATGTTTTTATTAACTCATATTAAAAAATATTAATGCAATAGTCAATAATATAAGTGGAGATTAACTTCATTCTTCTAAAACAGTTTGTAAAACAGACTTGAAGTGTTGTTTTTCTGAACCTTTTAATTATGAACGTCATTTTTTTTTTTTAGTTAAAATCAAAAGGGCTATCGGAAAAATTTCTTTATTTATCCCGACTACAGATCTTGAAATATGGCTAACAAATATTTTCCTAAATCATTTAGAATAAGGATTATTAGACCTCAAAAAACTGTTTAAAAAAATGAGTAGAACGTTGGGAAAAACCGTAAACGAAAGGGAGTGAAACCCATGTCAAACTGAACAATGGACAGCGGCAATTTATTCCAATCAAACTTTATTAAAAACATTATTTATAATAAATGTTTTATCGTTAAATATTTTATTTTCACATTTATCGCCTCTTTACTTTTATTAAAATATGAATTTAAATATTTCAACAAAAATGAAAGGACAAAGCACAGGAAGCGTTTTGTTTTCGATTGTAAACTCTTATGATTTTTAATTTTATCATATATTATTACTATTCATATGTAATATACCATCGAGCAGAAGTTATATTTGATTTAGTTCTGAGATAGGATAAATGAGATGCAGAGACCAGAAGAATGGTACAAGCAAACATGTTAATAACTGTCTACACCTACACCTAAAGGGTGTATATAAATATACAATTTTAGTTCTTTGAACCAATTTCAGTTGAATTACAAAAGATTTCACAATTAATTAGATGCAAACAACAATAAATTTTTGAAAAAAGTAGCAACAACTCACAACCCTGATGTTGCATGGAAAAGAATGAAGAAGTGACTACCTGTTTTGGCCATACAGTTTAGTTGAACGTCAGGATAATGAACCATTGGCTGCTGTCTACCTCACCTGCTTATTGCAGGCCAAAATAAAATTGTTATAATAACAAAAATAAATAAATAACAAAATTAAATAAACTTACAATAAGATATGAATCAACCAATAACAAGAACAGTAATAAAAATGCAGAAGTAATTTTAATGAAATCATGATAATTCCTCAGGAAAGGAAGCTGGTACTAAGTATAAATTGAACAAGTATGTAAATTTATAAACCTACCATGAATAACAAAAATAAATATAAAATATGATCATATCTTTTAATAGTAACCAAACAATAATTGTAAATACTAATAAATTTATTAAAGACTAAAAAGATTGAACAAGATAATAATAACATGAATATAGTTTAAAAAAGATATAATAGTTTGTAACTGACCTATATAATATACCTTATCTATGTTATTTTTTATATATTCAGGCGGTAGGGAAAACCTAAGGGATATTTAGGCTTTGGCTGAGGGAAAAAAGAGGGAATAGCAGACTGACTAGGAGGGAAATTTAAAATATTAGGGTGGGTGGAACCGCAATTAAATATTTAGATACAGAGCCTTCGTTGCTACAAATTAAAATATTAAAAAAGAACAAAAAAATAATAATTATAATAATGGTATAATTTTAATTCCAAAAGCTTTAAATTTTAATGAACCGATTGAAAATTCTCTGGAAATTTCCGCTATACATTTAGCGGATTCTTAAGTTAGCTATTATCTTGTCATTCAATCAAGTTTAAAATCACTCAAACCTATTCGACTTTTAAATATGAAATTTTTAATATGTCCTTTCATTTTGAAGAATAAGTTGACTCAGATACAGGAATAGGAATTAATGGAAAATGGAAAATTATTAAGCCTATTGTACGAGAACTGGTTTCTCCAAGGTTTTTCTAATAAAATATCTACTTTTATTAAGGATTGTTATTATTTTCTATGGAAAATAATTTATTATCTATGAAAAGTGAGATTTAAAATTAATTTACAGCAAATGTGTAAAAATAATTAATAATAAATTGCGAGACAATTTTCAATCAAAGCTTCCACTGTGGATTTAGCAGACTCTTAAGTTAGCAATTAGCATTTTATAACCATTGAAATCAATGAAAATTATTCCATTTTTATTTAAATATAAAATTTCTAATGTTGTTGGAGTTTTTAACTGGGAAAAAGACAAATTAATAATCATGGATTACTGGAAACGTTTACTTTATGATTTAACTTATAAAAAACTACAACTGGTAAACTGATATTTGATAAAATAAATAAATTATCTATGAAATTAATTATTTAAAAAAATAATAATAACAAATTGTGATAAAGATTCCGTTAAAGAATTATGACCTACAGAATATCCATAAGGACGGTATCTTAATTTAATTCCTTCTGCAATTGCTTTAAGTATTTTTTTTTTCAGATTCGGAGGTTAGGTTTTCACTTTTTTATTAAAAGTATATTTATCAAAATAAAAACGTTTACACCTCATTATTTCTAAATTATTTACATAAATGCTAAACAACAAATTACTATTACTAAGCTTTGACTTCGTTTTTAAAGGAATGATATGGTAAAGTTGTTTTAGAATGTACACACAGATTTTTATAAAAAAAAAAAAAAAAAAAATATTCATTACTCACTGTAGAATGTTCCAATATGGCCTTCTTTCTTCAAATTTACTTTTCGCCTCCTTATTTAAAACAAACGAATTTCGAAACAAAAATAAATAAAACAATAACGGAACACTAAAGAAACTTAATGAAAACAATATTATCGTATTTATATCACTTTTTAAATATTTAAAATAAAAATTAACAACCCGACACAGAACCGAACCGTACAACACTTGATATAGCTATGATAGAAGTATGTACCGTTGTGAGCTAGGCTGTGCAAATGCCAACTTGATCAAATGAATCCTCGCATCTGATTGGCTCAACCTTAGCGCCTTTTTACTGTGTCTGAAAAAAACTGAAACTATTCACCTGTTGCCATTCTCAATAACATCAGCCCAGTACTCTCTTTACTCTGGTATTTATTAATTATTATAAATTGCATTATTTAATTGTTTATTATATTTGAAAAAGGATAGGAATTCTGAATTATTATGTTATTTTGATTTTGCATAATCTATTAAATGAAGAATATTTTTAATTAGCTATATAAAAGAAGTTTTCATATTGCTTACCATTTAATAAAATATAATGGGGCTTCATGTAGAAAAGTCCTATTTTAATTGAAAATGTAGATTTGAAACACCTATTTAACTGATGTTTCTAAAATAAATGTATCATTTTTAGATGTAGGATTTTCATTTGTCAAAGAAATCTTAATTTATGATAATTGGATCCTTAACCATTAACTTAAATAGAATTCTCCTCAATATAATTTACTATAAAATAATATACAATATTGTATTAGATATTAGACTTAATATTTTGTGAATTTAGCAAAATCAAATTGAATTTAAATTAATACTGAATCTTGGAGAATGAATTAATAAAAATTTGTTTAATCTATCTTAATTTCATTTTATAGATTTAAAGCAAAAATAAAAAATGAAATTGTGTAGTGAATCTTAATAAAATTTTACTAGTAAATGTTCTATATAAAATAATTATAAATGATAAGAATAAATTGATATGAATTATAAGAATAAATAATAAGGGTAATATTTATTCCTTAAATATTATCCTTATTA
>NW_027107578.1:1005879-1007780 GCF_000696795.3 Halyomorpha halys | reverse complement strand
AAGATTTGAAACTGATACATCTGTGAAGAAACGAGGTTCTATTTTGTTCAATTTCGTCAATTGTTTTTAAATTTTATGTAAAACGTTCCCATGAATCCGAAAAAATCATTAAAACTGGGATCTTATATTATGATTAATTATTTATTTTATATGTTTCTAATTCATTTATTGTAATAAATAATAAGAGGTATACAAAAAACAAAGACAATTAATAAGTAATGAATTACAGGATGTGGAAAATTCTTTAAATCTTGTTTAAATCATAAATGTAAAATTTACCAAAATATTTAAAATAAAAATTACACTTACAAGGTTGACAATCACTATTAATTTTATTCCCAAGATCAAAACTGAGAGAGGAGGCAAGCATAAGTTGAATGGTCGTTCAGGTTGTGACATTTTAGCACTGAAAAGGCCTATAAAACCAAAATTTTAAGAAAATGAGAAATAATTATAGCATTGCTTTATTATTGTGTTACAAGTATTTGCTTGAAAAAAAATTGTTATTAAATTGATTTTTTTTTACTTCTGGGGCAGCTGCGCCCCCCCCCCCAGAAGTAAAAAATACATTAATTTAATAACAATTTTCAAATATTGATTTATCATACATGTCTGTCCCTTGAGGTTGTTTTAGAGTTCTTAACAAACATCTAAATTACTTAATTTTAAAACTCTAGGTACCTATCCTCTTCGAAGATACAGAAATGGCCGATAAGCAGAATGGCCTGGCTTTGTTTCTGGAATTCTTTGGAAGCGAGTCATGAGCGCGGGCCATCTCCCTAGAGTGAAAAGAAAGTTGGATAATTAAAAGTAAGTTATTGGTTATTTGTTTGATAGCATCTTTGGCAATGTTTTAACTTATTCTTTAAATTATTTTTCCCCTATAAGTCCTTCTAGTATTTAAAAAAAAATCTTTTGTTTGTATAACTTTAATTTTCTAATTATTTACTTAAGTAATAACAGAATGTCTGATAATAATAATACAATGTCTATATTATAACAAAATGAATTGCCTGAAACAAGTAATCTAAATAGCCTTTATAAAAATTCCCTTTAGATGAGTTCTAATAATTCTTGTTCACTACAGCTCTATAATAAACCACTGTTTTTATTTATTGTTTCATCAATTCAAATGCTAAGACAAAGCATTATCGCACAAAAATTTATTAACTGAGGCAAAACATTTTTTTAACATCGTATAAAGCGTGATATTGTGATTTGAAAATAAACGAAACAATATAAACTTGTGAAGCTTCCATCCGGTCTTTTTATCCTCCCCATTGGCCTGATTACTTCCAGTTTTCCCGATGTCTCAATAACATTATTTCGGGAAAATATAATTTCTCGAATAAGGATACTTTATTTATATAAAAATACATGAAAGCTTGCAGTTGCAAGAAAATGCTGAAAATTTCTTTTCTCATCTAAAGAAAACAATATCCTCACAAATCATAAATGATTAATTATAGTATACCTTTTAATAACATAAAAATGCACAATACTTTAAGGATTTTGCTCATTAGAGTTATTTCATGATTAATGATATTTTCATACTGTATATTCTTAGGTGGGCGTGGATGTCATTACCACGTTGAGCCTTTTATTTTCAAAAATGTCGGTAATTTCAACAAGTTCATTCAGGTTTAAAGAGACTCCCCTTCTCATTTTTTTTTTTTTTTTATGATACAAATACAGATCATTAGAAAGGCAATTTGTACCGTAAGGATTCAACTGTGGACGGTCATTTACCTATAATTGGATATGCTTGAGATACGAGATTTTGTTTAATTAAATGAAATAATAACGTTGAAATCTGATTAAGAATTAGGTTCGAAACTAATATAAATAAGATAAAATATATGATAAGTAGAAAAAACTACGCTGTTTTGGTGATATGTATA
>NW_027107578.1:1002056-1005829 GCF_000696795.3 Halyomorpha halys | reverse complement strand
ATTGGGAGCAGTGGCATGCGCAATCCCAGCGCGAACTACCCCACTGCTCCCGCACCCCGTATGCCACAAATGGCAAGGGAGGGGGATAAAAAAAATAATTATATAATAATAATTTATAAAAATAAATGATTTTTTTCTTAGAATCTTTAGACCGAAGAAGGATGAGAACCAGGGAACTCAGTCAGCAATGCCATGCCGAATTACGTAAACAGCACTCCGTAATTATAATTGATATGGTTGCAAGACAACAGTTGAAAATGGCACGTTAAGCTATTAGGCTTTGTAGCCAACAAGCAGTAAACAAGTTATTTACGTTGAACTAACGTGTATGCATTTGAGGGGTAGGCCGATAGTACTCAGAGCCTTCATAAAGCATTCAATCAAATCTTGCTGACAAGGATTTTCACTGAGAAGTGCAATGGAGGGAGTTAGAATGGGGCGAGTAGTGGTATCTGTATCGAACCTTTGGGTTCGCTAAGTCTTCATTTATTTATTTAGTGATTTAAATAATGTTTGTTAATTTATACAGTATCTACTTCCAGAAACATTCAAGCAGACGTCTCCTAGTCTAAACCCCTAGTGTCTATCCCCCCATTTTTATATAGATACTGTGAACCGCTATGCTACTAACTCCAAGGACCCAGGTTCGAATTCGGCTGTTGCAGAGAATTATTTATTTTGTTACTGTAGCCGTGAGTCAACGCTGTGGGTTCTGCAGCTCTCCTGTGGTCCATCCAGCGTAAAAAGTGGGTACCCTTATTGATCTGGTGGTTGAGCGTGATCTTGAAAAAACATCTCGTAATATAATCGTTATTCCAAAACGTACATCCTTACAAAGTAATGAAACCTTGACCTTCCATGGGTTGTAGTAGTTCACATTATTTATTTACGGTGAACATATTTTCAAATCGATAAATCGTTTGTTCTAGAAAGAAATGGTTTTTAAAAAATAGTTAAAATAATAAACATGTAAATTTTGTTTTACAAGTTTGAATTATTTTCAAACAATCACACAATAAATAGATAATAACAATTTTTTTTTTACTACTACATATTTGGTATACATATTATTGCTATTTTAGCATCATTAAAAACTGCAAAAAATTATACATATGCTAAAAGAAATAACAAAAATAAGGATATTTGTATAGAATCATACTGGTTTTATTTAAAGTTGTTTTTGTTCTTTTATGCATTGAAATGGAGATTGTGGGTCAAGTTTACAATAAAGAGAACATTTTATGCATATATCCAAGAAATAATAGTAATATCAGGTCTACACATTATTTTATTTATCAGAGATCTTAAATATAGTACAATGAAAGCTCTAATTTTTAAGCAAATTTACTTGAGTTTCTTTTTTTTAAAATAATAAAAAATTAAGTGGTATTTTTAAGCGCACTGTCCTCAAACAAACAGTACTATCCTACAAAAAAAAAAATGCATCCGCTTTTGTGCTCCCAAAAAATCCACTCGGTGAATATCTTGAACATACTTCCGTTATCTCGACAGGCGAGACGTCCGCTCCAACTCCATTGCAACAAGTGTGAAGGTTCGAAAAGTTTTTAATTCCATCCTTTATAAATTCATCTTTCCAACTGAATCTTAAGAATTTTTTTTGTAAACTTCATATATGTATAACATATTTGGCAATATAATAACATTACCCGAGTTTCAATATAGTTACATATTATTAAAAATAAATCTTTGCCTCAACAAAATAATATAATAAAGTTTAAAACCACTTCTAAAATCGAACGAGTCGAAATTTTAACTAATAATAAGTTTAGTTATTTTATTTGAGCCGTTTGTACTGAAAATGGTGAAAGACCATTTATGTTCGAATCAAGATATTGAAACTTTGGTTTAAATTTAGAAATACGGGTGACTGGTAACATAGCAGAATAATGTCTTAGGATACCTAAGGGTGTCAAATTTATTATCCCAATTAGCATAATTATCATCATTTAAGAAATAATATTAAAGTAATATCTTCTAATAGAAGAGTTTTTTTTTTTTTTTTTTTAAACAAACCAACAATATATTTGTGATATATTGTAAATGTTGTAAGCATGTGATGTTATTTGAGAATTTATTCTAAAAACCTAAAGATAGGGTGAGAAGCTCGAAACGTTGATTTCATTGTAATGAAATAAAAAATAAGTATGAAACTAGGAAGAGTGGTATTCATTCAATATTTCTAAGAAATAATACATTTTTGGTGGATTTGAATGAATTTTGTCTTGTTCAAAAACAATAAAATGATTTTTTCAATTTCTTTGAAATCACAAGTCCATAGCAAAAGTAAATTTCATTCGGAATAAACATAAATGTATACACTTTTATTTTTTAAAATTGAACTATTGTAAAATTAGTATTAAAAATAAACAAAAAAATAATTAACAGCTATTTATTTGGCGACGTTTAGCTCTCTTTGCAGGGCTAAAAAAGATACAAAATAACAAATAATATGTTTCAAATGTAAGATAATAAGATACAAAGAAGTAAACTAAAGTGGGGTTAAAAATAACGTAAATATAGATGAAAATAATATATAGGAAAATCAGAGGTACAATAATATGTATATATAAAAAAAATAACAGAATTTTTTATTTATAGTTTTATTAATTATTAAGCAGTCTTCTTCAGTTTGTTTGGCGGGAAAAACATTACAAGGGTGTTTCTGGAGACCTTTACGAATCCGTTAGCGATTCAAAAGTAAAATTTTACATTAAATTGTTTACTAAAAAATTCACAGCACATTCATAATTTAATTCCTCGTTTGACAATTAAAAATAAAGCCTTGATCTCATAAATTTGTATTTCATTATATTTTCCATATCCATTTGAAATTCTTACAACGGGACTTAATTCTACTTTCAAAATGAAGCTTTTTTATTACTTCACTAACCTATAAATTTTTGTGTCAAAATATTATTTTAAATATATTAGTAACAATCATTTTTAGAATGAAAATATCATGTAAATATGTAACTATTAAGTTAGGTAACTTGATAAGGACGTGACGGCCGTTCGGATTGGGGCGCAGGTCCCAGTACGCTCGGTTCGGAACGTGTGGGTTCGATTCCCAACTGGGGCAGTTAGACATTCATTTTTGGACTTTCCCTGGTTGATGGAAGAAGAGAATTACCCCTTCTTCAGGGAGTTCATTTACGGATGGAAGGAGGTGGTGGGCCCAACACATTTCACAATGGGAAGGACTTGACCACCCAACATCGGCGAGCCACCGAAAGAAGATGAAGCTGACCCAGACTGAGACCAGGAGGGCTGGACCTGGTAACTGCAGGAGGCAACCAGACAGATGCGCACCAGAAAGGCCTACCGAACGGATGAAGATCATTGGGAGCAGTGGCATGCGCAATCCCAGCGCGAACTACCCCACTGCTCCCGCACCCCGTATGCCACAAATGGCAAGGGAGGGGGATAAAAAAAAAAGACATTCATTTTTAGTCCCGAAGAATGAATCTTGACACTCTCACCTTGGTTAGTAGGCGGCGGCAACTTAAGTAGCCGCCAGGGGTTGGGAAAAAGATCCACTAGGCCCACTTGCCGCACTTGTTCCCCCCACCATATACCAGTAGTACCAGCACTAGTAGGTAACTTGATTCTTTTTTGTAAAAAGGACTAACGCCAGTTTTAAAATTAACCGCTCATTTCATAATTTAACGCTCATTTAATGATTTAATTAAATCTTTTAAACTTGAAAAATATATTGATCAATATATTTTATTAAAAAATATATACACAAAAAA
>NW_027107578.1:980620-1000916 GCF_000696795.3 Halyomorpha halys | reverse complement strand
GGCTAATTGCCTTTGTCCCAATAATTTCTTCTATTAAATTATTTCCTAAATTTAAAACTTTTATTTACCACTTTTATGTTCATTAACAAACCCCAAAACTGTCTTTAGTCTTTAGTGTTGATGTGTTCCATATATTGTACCTTAGACTGGAGTAAGACTCTAATAGCTTTAAGAGATTCTATAGGACGGTCTCAGATAAGAAAGTAACCGCAGTCTATGGTACTGTCCAATTAAAAATAAAATGAACATTTTTTTGTCAGATGTGTCACTATACAAGTGTAACAGCGACATGTTCTGATATTGAGATTTTAAATTTCATAGATGTATGATCACCTAGGTTTTTTGTTGTAGCTTAGTTAAAGTTGGCCTTTTAAGATCGCATCCATTTCCAAAAACGTCTTATTTTTTTTCAATTTTAAATTTAAACCTGTCACTATAAATATTAAACTTTTTTTTTTATTTTATTAAATTAATTATTTTCAACTACTACAAACAGATCATTAATGTATTTTGAGTCTATGTCGGTTCCCTTCTAAGAATTCAATTATTTATCAGTAACTAAAATAAAATAAATGGTAGTTCATTTGTATTAACATTAAAACGGTCCCTCACTGCTTGACAAATTATTTATCGTCAATGTGTCTAAGATTTTTGAAAATATTAATTGGACTAGATTTTGCTGGTGAGAATCTTATTGGTAACGAAATATCTTTGTATTTTTCAAATTATCTTTTACATATTTCATATTATCTTATTAATTTTTTTTATGTGTATTATAAATGAATTTTTATATATGAAATATGAGTGCCACGTTATATTATTTCTTTAATTTTTTTTTGTTTCAATTAAATGAAATATTTATTGTATACCAAACCTCGATTATTTTTAACTGTGAAAACTTTTAAGGAAAATTGTAAAGCTAGTTCAATGGATTGTTTTCCTGCTTTCCAATAAATACCTGACTTGTTAGACGATATTATTCACTCAAGTAGAAATCTGTCCTTTCCACTTAAATAAGACGGGAATGCAGGATTTTTTCCGGGGAAATTTCCTGAACAGAACCCATAAAATAAAATAAAATAAAATAAAAAAATAATAACCCAGTAGAGAATGATAGGTATATTGCTCTCAATTAAGATACAATACGTTTAAATTTATCGCATTATTATGGTTTATTTAGATTGTAATAAATACATAAGTATGTATTTCAAGTATTGAAATATAAACATTAGCATTCAAATTAAATATTCAAAGGAATTACCTTGAACATTAAGACAGTTCGGCGTCTTTTTTCACTGCAGCAGAGGCCAAACGGCACTGAATGTGTTATTGTCACTTTCTCGAGATCAGAAACGACGATTTTTTTTGTTTGCTGTGACATTTAATAAGAAGTTTATGCAAGGTTACGCAATGACCATAATGTGTATTAAGTGTAATAATTAAAAAAAGTAGACCAATGATTGTGCAAGGAGGTGATTCGGTCAGAATCACCCTCGACCGCCAGATTTGTATCCAATCCAGGGTACCCACTTATGAGGATGGGTGTACCCCGGAGGGCTCTCGAACCCACAAGGTTGACTTTCAGCTACAGTGAAAAATGAAATAATTATCTACCACCGCCGGATTCTAATCCGGATTCTTGGAGTTTCATACACAGTGCCTTACCAAAGACCCTTACCACTCCCTCACACACATGTATTTAATTAAAAACAGAATTAAATTTGCTTTTTATTGGAGGTCCATTATTGATTTCACGCGAACCGATCTGGACCACGAAAAATACTCTTTCGATGTCCATATCGAAGAAAAAAGATAATGTTGCTTTATAAGTGTTTTGTTGAGTTCCGAGTGGTCATGTAAGGTACCCTTATGTAAGGCACCCTTAATCCCAAGTAACTGTTGGTAGAAGAAGAAGCAACAGGTTCCTGTCCGGCTCGTGCATATTGCATGAGAGCCACATATGCTCTCTCTAGCGAATTAAGAATTGAAATAGTCCTTCCGCCTCCGTTTATAATGTTATTCCAATCCTGTCAGGGTTTGTTTAGGCATTCTATAAGATGGCAGGACACAGTAGTTACCGATCCTATGCTAATGTAAGGGCGCCATATTTCAACAGTAACAGCTTTCCTATCTTTGGAGATAATTTAATACGTATTCGAATGAGACCCAACTCGTACTGACTGTCCAGCAAAGAGCCATAAAAAAAATTGATTCTTTAACGGATTAAAAAATCTACGGCAATAAAATTCCAACTTTGTTGAAATTGTGTTCATTTTTATATAAAAAATATATTAGCAGTTTTTTTATTAATGGCAAACGTTCATTCTAAGAAGTGATAACATCGGTTTATTAATAAAATCTTAATTTTTCCGTTTTTTCTTTTGTGCTTTCTGGATTTAATAGATTTCGATATATATAACGGGCAAAGGGGGGAAACTATTAGTTGAACGTTTGGTAAAATTCGTGGTAAAATAAGGAAAACTACCTCAATCGTTTTTATAGTATTACATAACTGATATGTAATTAATAAATAAACTGTTATTTATAACATAGGAATCTGTTCATTTTATCAAATTAATAAGTAATTAAATATAAAGTTTTGATTGAACTCTTTGATGAAATTAATTGCTCAAATTTACTAAAAATAGGTACACTGATGTTTTCACTTGTGAATTGAGTGAACTCAAGACTTACATTGTATCAAATTCACAGTCAAACTCAGTTTAAATGAAAAATGACACTGTTTGTTATTGATGTTAGAAGAACCAATAACAGTTTTTAACAAGACCACCAATATACTGCGCTGAAAATTCAAATTGAAAAAGGTAATTTAAAAATAACTAGATAAGGCCTATCTGGACATACGGAGTTCAGTTTTGGGGCTCCACTAAACCTTCCTTAATACTTTTTACTTTGTCACAAATCAAGTGATCCATCCGAACCAGAACCAGAAACCAATCCTGCCCATAATAAACTTCCCAGCCACCCAACCCACTTGTTTCTAACCTGACTTCTCCTTCATTACCTGATAATCCTCCTAGGCGTCTGAAAAGAAGATAGCCCCGGGATCTTCTTCCCTAAAATGTTATTGGAGGGCTATCAATGGGTAGATTCTGCAGATATTTGTATCATGTTATTTTGAAACTCATAGCAAATTTAGTGATTTTATATATTTTTACACAGTTGTAAATAACAATAGATAAATGTTTAAAAAAAAAGTAACTGGAATGTAAATAAAATGTGTTTTGTTTCAACATTTTCATTATTAAGTATAAATGAAAAGCAATATAAGGTTTAAAGATAATAATTATGATTTATTTTAGACATCCAACTGTTGATAGAGGGGCATTAGCATACTAGACAGACTTTTCTTTTCAATTTGAATAACCTTAATATATAAAAAATAACCTTAAATAAAAAAAGATGATATATCGCACTAGTATTTCTAAAGTGACACAAATCAAAAATCGGTGTTTTTGAGTTATGACTATGAAAGAAATTGGTAAATATATCTTTATGAATCATCAAAACTGTATCAACCTAGCTTCAGAGCTTGTCCGCCAGAGAGCACTTGTGTCACTCTTGCTGCCTTAATGTATAGGGTGTTTTTTTAAGCCCGATAGAACTTGAAATTGTAAAATATAACACAAAAAATTAAATTGTAATCAAATTTTTTTTTTTATTCGAAAGATGAATACGTGACATTAACATTTGAAAATGATTTCGGGCATATGGGCACCGCGGCTGTTCTTGACGAAGCGCATTCTGTAAAATTGTGTTCAGCGATGAGGCGCATTTTTGGCTTAACGGGTTTGTTAATAAGCAAAATTGCCGCATATGGTCGTGCGATTTGACACCTCTCGATTATTTCCTGTGGGGCTACGTGAAGTCACTGGTTTATGCTGATAAACCAGCAACAATTGACGCCTTGGAGGCCAGCATTGTTCGTGTTATTCGTGACATACGGCCAGCAGTGCTCGAAAAAGTGGCCCAAAATTGGACGTCCAGAATGCGCTTCGTCAAGAACAGCCGCGGTGCCCATATGCCCGAAATCATTTTCAAATGTTAATGTCACGTATTCATCTTTCGAATAAAAAAAAAAATTTGATTACAATTTAATTTTTTGTGTTATATTTTACAATTTCAAGTTCTATCGGGCTTAAAAAAACACCCTTTATAAGAGTGTCACATTGTCAGTTGTCTTGAATTTTGAGTTGTGTCACTTTAGAAATACTAGTGCGATATATTTAAAAACTTAAATAAATTTTCCACAGCTGTTTCGATCTCTCCAGGTATAAGATTTAGCCTGTTCCAACGTTAAAGTTTCGTTACTCACCCTTATAAAATAATGTCATTTTTATAGTGATTAAATTTCCTACAAAAAAAAAGTTTTGAAATCAGATGATTATTTTCAAAGATACAGCATTGAACTTTATTCCATCTTTTTTAACTAAATATAGAATTTAGGCTGATTCGCATTGTTTTTTAAAAAATTATTATACCTTGAAAGCTAATGTATAATAACGTTTTTATTTCACCACCAAATTCTAAATAATAATTTGAATGATAGTTAATTGCCTACTTAGATCCTGATTGGACCGATATTCGTAATGAGACACCAAAACAGTTTTATAGTAACCGGTCTGTTAAGTGTATTGAGACACCAAACATTTTATTTACCAATTTTTATTATTACCATATATTTTATTTACGGCTTTAAACTATTTAAATGGAATAAAAAGTTTATTCAATCATTAATCGAATGTGTAAATAAAAATAATAATATATCTTTAATTATGACTAAATATATTAATTGATAAAAAAACCTTTAATTGTGCCAATTAATTAATATAAATTCCCAAACCTAGAAATTGCAAAGCATTGCCAAAACTGCTTGTAGCTTATAATAGTTTTGGACCTTGCCAGTCATAAAATAAGTATTTTAATTGGAACAAAGCAGGTTATATTAAGAGAATTCGAGCCTAAACGGGAAATTATGAATTTTTTAGACATACTTAGTTACCCCTCATGGAATCATTATTTTTTATTTTAATCTTTAGGCATATTTAGTTGCACCTCATGAAATAATTATTTTTCATTTTAGTCTTTATATTTAGTTAGGTATATTTAGTTGACCCTAATGAAATCATTTTAATTATTTTATGTTTTAGTCTTTAGGCATATTTAGTTACCCCTCATCAAATCATTAATTTTTCATTTTAATCTTTAGGCATATCTAGTTGCATCTCATGAAATAATTATTTTTTATTTTAGTCTTTAGGTATATTTATTTGCCCCTCATGGAATCATTATTTTTTATTTTAGTCTTTAGGCATATTTAGTTGTCCCTCATGAAATCATAATTTTTCATTTTAGTCTTTAGGCATATTTAGTTGCCACTCATGAAATCATAATTTTTCATTTTAGTCTTTAGGCATATTTAGTTGCCCCTAATGAAATCATTTTAATTATTTTTTTATTTTAATCTTTAGGTATATTTAGTTACCTCTAATGAAATCATATTTTATTTTTATTTTAGTATATCAGACGTTTAGTTACTTTTCATGTATTTTTTTTCTATTAGTCATATTTAGTTTTTGTCCATTGGCAAATATAGTTGCCTATCATGACATTGTGATTTTTTTTTAATACCGAATTTTTTTTTTACTAAAACTTTTTTTAATATTATATATATATGGGTGGCTCAGTAGTAAGGCACTGCTAACTCCAAGGACCCGGCTTCGAATGCCACTGTGGCAGATATTTATTTTCTGTTTTACTGTAGTCGTGAGTCAGACCTGTGGGTTCCGGAATCTTCCATGGCCCACCCAGCCTCATTAAGTAGGCAACCTTAATTGCGTAAAAATCTGGCGGCGAGTATGGTTCTGACCAAATCACCTCGTTTCACAACCGTTGGCCTAGTAACAGTACTTATTCACAAAGTACTGCACCCCTGACCCTTTATGGCTTTTAGCGGTTCATATTTAATTTAAAGATAATATATGCAACATGTTTTAATTATTTTTATTTAGGTGTTAAGTCATACACTCAAGTGATTGAAACCACTTTCCTCTAACAATGCCAATAGCTTTGGCTTGCTCTGAGGTATTTCATTTTTGATTCTAATAGTTTAATAGTTTGTGTTATCCTATGTATCAGATATCCTTAAACCTTTTACACCGTGGCACCCTTCTTGAGCTAAAAAAAAAATTGCAGCACTATTTTTATAGCGTTTGATTATGTACGAAAAGAAGAATTTTTTTTTTTAATTTTTGTAATATTTTATGAAAGTGGCATTCGCATGGACCATCCAGTTCGGGAACCACTGCTCTGCATGATTAGAACGGTAGTGGTGTATGTTGAGTTTCCTTTATTACGAGAAACTAAATATTTCCTAATTTTAATAGAATAATTTTTGTATATTAAAATATATCGCTTATCTGCATACGACATCCCAACAATAGTACAGTTTTTAAAAATTTTGCTTTTAATAGTGGAATTCTTTCTCGAAAACCCTCTTATATTCTGGTCGTATTAAGTTAAAGGCAGAAAGATAAAGCTATATTTATTATAAAGCTACTTAGCTTTAATAATGTTTTGGAAGAGAAAACAGAGACGTGGGGAACTGCATGCGAAATTAAGAGCGAGCCATTAAAAGTGGTCAGTGCTGCCAACCGCTGTAGGATAATAGTTCCAGATTGCTATGGCCAACTCTACCGAGGATAATTATCTCACCAGTCATAATAAATATAACAAATTGGAATATTCTTTAATTGCGAGGAAATTTATGATAAGGTATATTATAAATCAGAGCTTAGGAAGGTTGATCTTTTTGTCTTTAGCTTTCTGCTTCTAATTACCCATTTGTGAATAAATCTTACATTCGGGCCGTTTGTAACTGAGGCAGTGAACTACTGCGTCACGACTGCAGTGACACCGGTCCGAGTCCGGCCTGGTGGGTCGATTTTATTTCTGTAATGGTTCCACGAAATGAAAACTTGACTCCCTCCTCCCTCCATGGTTAGGAAATGTTAGTTATATTTACCTCTAGATGACCCCCTTACCAAATGAATAAAAAAATTAAAAACCCTTATATTCTTTCAATACGGGGTAAATATATGGCCTATTCTTTGAGACAGTGCCGATCGGATTATAACAATTTGAAAAAATAAAAGTCGTGAATCACCTTTTGGCCGTTCCTGTTAAATTTTGGCTGTCAGTCATTCATGAATATAATTAGTTAATGAAATGTAAATGATAAGAGAAAGTCACGGTGGGCGGATAAAAAAAAATAGAAAAATCACTTTTTGACCGCTCCATATTATTTTTTTAATTTACAAACAAATTGAGAGAGAGAGAGAGAGAGAGATTTTATTGTTCTTTATTAGTGACAATTTTACAATAAGCCATGATGCTCTGCACGCTGATACAGTATCTCATTGAGTAATACAAATTAATTATGTTTCTGGGTACAAAATAACTTTTATGAAAATAAATATATTTTCAAACATGTTAAATAGATATATAGTAAAATAGATAATGAATAGTAATAAATAAAAAAAAAAGTTACAGGCGAGTAGAGCAACTACCATTTGGTAGTTGAAAAAATAACTACCAACACCACTCTAATGACATTTTACATTAGCAGGTCTCGGGGTCATCTTCTTTTCATGCGCCTCGGAGGATTGTCAGGAATGGAAGAGGATGTAAGATTAGAAACTAAGAAACTAAGGGTTTGAGTGGTTAGGGAGTTTGTAATGGAAGGAGTGATATATGGTTCAGGCTGGATCGGTTACACAGGGAACATTTAGGTATTTATGTATGATTTTATTTGTGACAAAGTAAGGAGCATTGAGGATTTTACGAAGGATTTTGGATTGTAAGGATTGGATACGAGAGGAATTCGAAGGTTTAGTGGAGCTTCAAAGTTCAACTCCATATGTCCAGATTGGCCTTATCACAGTCATGTAGACAGTCTTTTTTAATGTGTTAGAAGTTTTGACCGTTTGTCTAGTAAGTGCTGTAATACTCGAAATCAACGTACAGCGTCCTGTCTTTTCAGCCTTGTGTGAGGATTTAGTCCAAGGTAGCGGATCTGTTCGACAGGGGTAAGAGTAACATTATAAAATGAAACTGTAGGATAGTCGGTAGGTTTACGACGAAGGGTAAAGGTTATTTGATGAGATTTGTTGGAATTTATCTTAATCCTCCAATTACGACACCATTCATCGAGGGCTGTGATATGGGATTGGAGAGTTTGGGATCAAAAAAATATAAATAAATAAAAATATATATATTCGTATCTATACAAATTAATCACCAAATAACATTTTTCCACATAAATGAAACATAGGAAAATTATATAATTTAAAATATTTGTAAGGTAATAGACAACACAACGCAAATTACACTCATATCTAAAGTAAATCCACATCAGCAAGATCATTGGTAAATAAGATCAGTTTTCATTTATCCATTAATTGCTTATAATACATATTTTTAAAACCTGTATGAGATTGTATGATTTTAATATTTTCTGAGATGTCCTGCCATAAACGAATTTTTCTAATTAAAAATGATTTACTATATCGAGATGTTCGATGGACTGGAATGTGAAATTGACTGTTATGTTTTTTTTTAACTATGTGATTTGGAGGAGGAATTTGTTTTTCAAAGAGATTGTAGAGGTAATAGGGAGTTTTATCTTTAAAAAATTGGTATTGATTGTTTAATACGTATAAAAGAAAGAGTAACGGTCCCATGAGCCTTGAGGGACTCCCGAAACGATTGGTAGAAATAGATCTATCACGGCTTGAGTTCTATTTTTCAAATAAGATTCAAACCAGAGTACTACAATATGAGAAAATTTAAACTTATTTCTTAAAAATTTAAAACTTGAGAGATTAACTTTCATTTAATTATATTTCTCTATTTAATATTGTAATTTCGGAACTGATCGATACATTGCGTGACTGGCAACTCAACACAATTTAACATTACAGTTTATCTCAATTTAATATTGAGACAGAACGTTGTATTCCTAATGAATGACTTGATTTGTGACAAAGCTTCAAGTATTTTAAGAAGGATTTTGGACTGTTAGGATTAGATACGAGAGCCATTCGATGGTTCAGTACAATGCTAAGAAATTACTTTATTTATAAGAACTATAGTTCAAATATTAGGACACACAGTATTATCTCCTAGAATGTTTCTTTAACAATGTGTTTTAGATCTCCTAGATCAAGAACCTCAGTCATGCAAAAAAAGTGGTGATGATAGATGATGAGAACGAAGTGGTCATTGGAAG
Source organism: Halyomorpha halys (assembly GCF_000696795.3). Classification (NCBI taxonomy): domain Eukaryota; kingdom Metazoa; phylum Arthropoda; class Insecta; order Hemiptera; family Pentatomidae; genus Halyomorpha; species Halyomorpha halys. The sequence continues at coordinate 991,606 of NW_027107578.1, read as the reverse complement.
TATTTTGGAAGGTGGTAGGAGGTTTGAGACATCCCTGACAATTTCATAAGACTTTTTCAATTAGGGAAGCAATCAACACCTTCGACGTTTGGCTATTACGAAAGGGAAAGTCGTTATCATTTCTAGTGTCTAACAATAGATGCCTCGTACCAAAGGGGTTCAATACCATACATAAATTCTAAGTATCTGATGTGCTTCTTTTTCATGATCATTTTTTTCAAACTCTTCTTTTTTTAATAATTTATTTATTGTTATTTACAACTTTATAAAAATATATACGACCAGTAAATTTGCAACGACTTATAAAATGACATTATACAAACATCTAGAGAATCTACTCATTGATAGACCTCCAATAATATTTTAGTGGAGAAGGTCTCGGGTCCATCTTCTTTTCAGACGCCGAGAAAGAATATCAGGTAAGGGAGGAGAAGGCAGGGTAGAAACAAGTGGGTTTGGGTGGTTGGGAAGTTTATCATGGAAGGATTGGTCTCTGGCTCTGGCCAAATCGGCAACATATAGAACATTGAGGTCCTGATGAATGACTTGATTTGTGACAAAATAAGGAGCATTAAGGATTTTACGAAATATTTTGGACTGTAAGGATTGGATACGAGAGGAATTCGATAGTTTAGTAGAGACCCAAAGCTCAAATCCGTATGTCCAGATGGGTCTTTTATAGTCATGTAGTCAGTCCTTTTGTAAAGGATTGGAAGTTTAGACTGTTTGTCTAACAAATGAAGTAGTCGAAATCGTCGAGCAATTTCCTGTCTTTTCAGTCTTGTATGAGGATTCTATGTCAGTCGTTTGTCCAAATGTAGTAATAAGTAAAGGAACTGTTCGACCGGAATAAGTAGAGTATTATTAAAGGATACTGTTGAGCAGGAAGTCATGGGATTATTACGAAGGGTGAATATGTTTTGATGGGGTTTATGAGAATTTTAATCCACCGGTTTTGACATCACTTTTTTTAAAACCTAAATGTTTAAACTATTAGTAAAACATGTATGCAATTGCATTTATGCAACATTAATACATTGAAACTTCTATATAAGGCACACAATGTGCTTTTATCCGTTACATAGAGGTGTTCCTTAAGAAGGAAAAAAACACAAAAATACAATTTAAACATGATGCATCGTTGGACTGAAGAAAAATAAAACAATTTTATACTATTGGAAAAAAAAATATTCTAGGAACAAAACTATCTTTCTGTAACAAGCATGCGTTGGTGATAAAGCTTAAACTTGAAAACTTTTGAACAGCAAGTCTAATTTCGAGGATCATCGTGGGATTGACTTGGGAATGACTACGGCGCCAAATTATTGGAAAATTGGGAATGTCTCGGAGAAAGGATGGGCTAGGATTTTTTTTTGTTCGGTTTTTGGACTATACTTATTTAGAAACATAAAAGCTTAAACTTGGAGAGAGATTATATATATATATTTACATACTCCGAAGCTTCAGAGTGGAGAGGTTTCAATTTGTGTCTTGTTATTCGGGACATAAGTAAAATTGTCCGCTAAGAGGTCATGCCTTTATATAGGGGTGTCTATTAAAAGAAGTTTCACTGTAATATAAGTTATGTAGCCTCAAGTACTATTATACAACAAATACATAATTTTCTCAATCTTTACTAGTGTTATGTTTAATATGATTTTTCGAAATGATTCGTGACTCGTAACAAATGATAGCTTAGACAAGAGAGGACATAGAGCGGCGTGGACTGAAGAGCGGTTATGAAATAGGCTCACGAGCGAGCCGGACCAAAGCCAGGCCTGAATTAAATATTACACTGCCAGGATGATGTAGGACACGACCCAGGAGGAATCAGAGACTAAGTCCCATCCCGCCCCCCACAAATCTCCAAAGCCCGGCTATTTGTAAAGAGTCCCCCCGCGGTCCTAATAGATTCCTCTCTTCTGCCTCTTACTGTCAGCCTCTAGTCTCGTATCTTCCTAGCTTTGAATAAAGTTGAAACATTCACCAGGAGGAGTGGATCGTTCTTGTCGCTATCCTTAGGCTACAAGGTTAACATAGGAACAGTACTTTGCAGTAGCTGGATTTTGCCAAGCAAAGTTGGGCAAGTCATATAAAGTTACTGAATGCGACCGTAGAGTATTGTAAGATATATTTTATTAATATGATGACAGAAGCTACAGTCATATTTATTTATCGTCTCCATGACATGCTATTTACAACAACTATTTACAAGATACTATACAAGATGTTTCAGGATTAAGTAACTGCAAATGTGAATTGGTGATCTTGAAACAAAAAAAACTTTTCTATGACGTTATGCCCATTAAAGTTTTACTTAGGAGATAAGTGCTTCTGAAAATTTTCATTGTGATGAATGATCTTGGTAACAACAAATGAATTAACCTGTGTTTTAACTACTTTGTAAATGAAATGTACACATTAATATTCACATTAAATGTTGTTCAGGCTCAGTTGTTGACAGAATTTTCTTTTCACAGCAGCAGTAACAAAACGACATTGGATATGTGTTATCATCACGCTCATCAGATCTGACACCACTGAATTATTTGTTTAAGAGTGACCTTAACAAAATGTTTATACAAGTCCGACCAATGACCTTAATTTTTTAGGAAGAATTTTAATTTAAACTTGTGAAACATTAATACATTCTACTGAGTATCTGAATACGATTACTTGTATTAAAAATGTTTGAGTACAGAATAAAACTATAATTAAGACTATAAAAAAAGGTTAATCAGTCTTTTTAGTACATTTTACATTTTTTGTTTTTTTTAGTACAACTAAACTGCCAGAAATAATACATTTTCGGATTATATAACAATTCCTAACAAATTAGAACTGGAGATATAAAATAAAACTTTTGAGAAGTTTTTCTTTATTCCTTTGTAATGGTAAAAAAGTAGTACTTTTTACCATTACAAAGGAATGTAATATGAAAGATATAAATGTGAGTTTGAAGAGTGGAAAAATCTTATTCAGCAGAAATCTAGTGTTTTATTTATATGAAAACTTGTAATTAAAGGTCTGAAAAGACGCTAAAAAACTGAATTGAATTTATCGGGGAAAAAAATTGTTTGGTGTACTTAATGAACTACTTAGGAAATCTACGTACGAAGCGCCTTATGGAATTTTTAGTACATTTTAACTCATTTAATACGATCAACGATTTCGCTCTTATTCTTCATTGAAAAACAAATCGATTGGAATGTAATAATCATTAGATACATGCATACATCGTAATTCAATAATATAAAAAAATTCTAAAATTATGTAATTTTTTGTTTTCTCAGCTTCTAGTCCGTATCATCAAGAATTCCCTAGCACGTGTCTAATACTTTTTGATCTAGCATCACCAGAAAAGGTCTTTTTTAAAATCTGTGATCCCACATGTATAGTCTCTCCTTGATAGTGTTCAAGCACAAAAGAAATTGATTAATGTCTGCTCTCACATACTTTAAATTTGATGTAATCAGTCACAAAGTTTAATGTTTGATGCAATCAATTTCAAAAATAATCATAATTGTTGTGGATGTGTATACTTGATTGATCTCATTCCATAGTACACGGCTTTGTCATAGTTTGTTAAACTGGTGTATTACAGGCAATAAAAAAGAAATTAAAAAGCGTTTTCACACCTCAAGAAACCCTTATATACGAATATTCATAGGAATACAATTTCGTTCAAAATTTTTAAATACCTTTTGCAAATTCATTTGTTTATTTGAAACCAAGTAACTATCTTTCATGGTTAATATGAAAGAATTTGGTAATTACTGTTTTCGTTGTTAGAGCAACAGTAAAATTTTGCTTTGATTAATCTATAAAAGATATATAGTAATGGGAAGTATTTTGATCCTTAATAATAAAGAAATAACAATTTGAAGTCTATAAGGAAAAGTTTCATTCCAATTTTTCTCTATTCGGGTCGAATTTTGTATTCTTAATTAATTTTAAATTTGCTCATCAAATATGACGAATATTATTTAATAGAGAAGAGTTTTATTACCCCAATCGGTTGTTGTTAAATGGAGTAAAAACCAAAGGAATTCAGGAAAATAATTTAAAAGAAAAAGAAGGGAGGGGGGAAGAAGCGGTGTTTCGAAGCGTTATATTTCGGGAGCGTTAAAGAGCGAAGAGATGATTTCGGAGCTGCTACAATCAAGGGAGTCGATAGCCCGGCACAATCGAAGAATTTACTCAAACGCCAGTCCCATTTCCAGTCTCCGATTGCTCCTCAAACAGGCGACAAAAGCAACTCATTTCCTTACTTCGTTCCTACGGGATCGATTCGGCAAAAAGTCATCCGGTCAGTGTTGTCCTCTTAGGCCAGCTTTCCGAATGACTTGTGAATCTAATTAGTAAGAAAATATCGAAATCTGAGGAAGTCTATAAATAAACGACCTTGAAGTACCTACTTAAGGATATACCAGTCCACAGTAATATGAAAATAAATGGTTCACAACAGTTCGAATTGGATGATTTGCAACTCTAATGTAGCAGACAGAATATTAAACTGGTCCAACACCTTTGTTTATCCTAACAACTTAAGAATCAAGAAAAAGCCTTTATTAGAAACAGCTACAAAAATAATAGATAAGAGAAGAATAAATAGAGGACATGATAGTGCCTGGCTCAGAATGTTGTGGATTCGATTCTCAAATGGATTGGCGGTACTGAAAAATGAATCTTTGCATTCCCACTCGTGTCCTGGAAGAATTGACCCCTCAAAAAGAGAAATAAGTTCACATTATAATTATCTTTTAAAAATAATTTAAAAAATACCAACTGAAAGTAAGTTAACTGCGCTTCACTTCAAGTGCATGAAACACCTGCTCTCACGTTTCAGTTGATTCCTCATTAGCTATAGCTAGATTTACCTATGTCTTTGGAGTACTACAGGCTTATCCTAGTTCTTCCAGATCACAAACAAACCCCGTTCCGAAGTAGTATGCAAATCGTTATAAGACGAGGGGTGAGTATACTATGAGAGCGAGTCTGGATGGTTTTTACAAGACAATTAAGGGATGGTAACTAGAGAGAGGTGAAGAGAAGACTTTAGCTGGATGTGTCGCTTTTGTTCTTGACAGGCCATTCCTCTGATTTATCGCCAGCCACACTTAACCTTATCTTCCACTCTAGCCTTCTTCCCTCTGAACCTGTAATACTTCAAACATACAATGGAGTTACATCCACGTGTACTTAATACAGCCATAATGATAAAAAAAATTATAATAATAAGGGACTTTAAATAATCAGAAAAAAAAACATTAAGATTTATTAAAAGCAATGAAGATTTATTTATTTAAACTAGTCGAGGTTGACCCCTAGTTTTTGTAGAGCGCTTTTAAGAGTTGAGATGAAGTGATTAGACTGAGAATACAGAAGTTTTTAGTGAGCTCCGTAATTAATTTATTTTAGTTTTTAGTTTCCGCTCCTTAATTTTGGTCACATTTCTTTCTCTGCTCTAGAGCAATTTACTTTTTATGAGATCATCTGAATCCTCAAAAATATTTTATCATCTTATTAGTTTAATATATTTGCCGATATTGAGTTATAATAGAATATAATGTAAAAAGTGTCTTTATATGAGGAGAAGATGGTTGAGGATGCGGTCAGAGAGTAATAAAAATAAGTCAACAAAAAAAAAAAAAAAAAGAAGAATAAAATATAAAGTCAAATGAGAAGAAAAAAATATATATGACAATAATAATAAATATAGTGAACAAAACTGATAATATGGGTAAGAAAGAATAAGAAAAAAATACAGAAGCAGAAGGGGGTAACCTAATATAAGAAAAAAGAGAACAAACTTATGTCATACCTGGCTAACAATACGAAAGACAAGTAAGTAAAGCTCTGTCGATTATCATTGGTCAACTATCTTCTCATATATATAAAGTTTTAATGATGACATATATATATTTATTTATATATATCTTTATATACATATTCCAAATGATATTAAACAAATATTCACATGGTTAAATATCTTCTGCCAGAGAAGTTTTCTGTATCTTGTCGATTCCTCATTCTACTGTTTTTATTCAGTTATATAACTAAAATTTGCTAAACCTTGTTTATAGTTCAAAGCACGTTTCATGTACGAAAACAAGTAATTCAAACATTGTTAAAAAAATATGTATATATCAAATATATTTGTTTGCTACCAAGATAAAATCACCAAAAGATTTTTCCAACATGACTTCGGAACGAAATGAACTATATTTTCATCCTCCTTACTCACGTAGTTGTATTATAATGTACAGTTTTAATTAACAATAAATAAAAAAATTACAAAGTTCACCTCTAGTCTTAAATGCTGAATCAATTTAATTATGTATTCATTTATATTGGTTTTTTCTTGGTGTTTTCCTATTCCAAGTTCTTAAAATTAAAAAACCCGTATCCTTGATCTCCTCACTCTTCTTTAATACATCCATTCGTTAACACCTGACCCTAACCGATTGATTTATACATGCCATCCTATAGAATCGCCTTCTTCATCAAATCCTTCGTCATAGGTTGCACCTTCTGGAATTCTCTTCTTATCTACATTCGCCAATCCTCATCCATTCTTCCCTATAAACAACACCTAATCCTTCACTTACTGCATAACCAAACCTCCGCATCATTGTAAACAATATAAATAAGCATATATTGATTAATATTATAAATAGTAGATAAGCCAAGATCCTAATGTAACTTCATTTTACTTACTGGAAACTTTTATATGGTAGCCCGAGAAAAATCGAAATATTTCTCAGTATAAAATTATTTTTTCATTGAATTTATGTACTTAGCATATAAGTCAAGTATTTATTCACCAAACAACGCTGAGCATATTGAGCTATTATAAAGGTAGGCAATTATACATACATTTGGTCCGCTACATTTTGGCATGGCCAAGTAAGCGTTAGTTACACTAAGCTCAAGTTTGAAATTGTTTGGAAAACAAAAACTCTGTAAGCAATGCGAAGCGCACAGTAGCTTGCAATAGAACTTTTTACGCAAACATTCGTCTTTTTTTACTTCAGTATTACTTACAAAAGACATCAGGATGGAATTTTATAAATACAAAATAAGATTGGTGGTACGATAGAGTTTCGAAACGTGGTGTCTGAAAGCTAGATATGCAAAGAAAAGTTGTAAGGTGAATCCACGGCTTATATGAAGCAAGTTGTTGACAAGTGTGTTAGTTGAGAGCATCCTTAGTAATGAGAATATTGTCAAAGCTTGAACATTGCAATATGCGGGCCTTCTCCAGAAGAATTAATTATGTAGGGAAAGTTTTGCGAATGGTAATAGATGTGGGAATCGAAGGAACAAGCAGAAGATGAGCAGATAGAGCAACAAGGTTGGCAGAGAGGATCGCCTATTGTGAGCTAAAACTGGCGCAATGTTTCCCCAATTGGATCGAATGGAGAGAATGATTCCAGGCAAACGCGACATTATCCAGTAGGGCTGGATAGTAGCAGTTGTTAAGGAAGGAAGAATATCTCATTTGGTACATTTTTACTTGTTTTATTTTCCTGAAAAGGAACTAATTACTTAAATGGTGAGTAACTGTTCGTAATCTGGATGGAGTGAGTTTTATGTACATGTTCTTATGTATGAGTATAGATTATATACGGATAATTACATGAATTAAATTCAGGAGTTTTGTTGGTACACATAATAAATAATCCGGTACTAATTATTTTATTGTTGAATTTGTATGAATACAAAAATCATATCATATAGAAGGAAATTGTGAGTTATTATTAATTATATAATTAATAATTAATATGATATAATAGTGATGAGACATCTAAACGTGTATTTCCGTCGAAAATTCGAATTCAAAATTTCGCACAATTACAATACTTTCCCTATTATATATTCCATACATATGCAAGTGAAAGTAAAAATTCATAAAAACATGAATATGTAAATAATACACAATTCAGATCTAGGCCCTAACAACATAGAAGTTATTGTGAGCTGTAGTTGAAAGCATTGAGAATGGTCGGACGAGAAGCGCTATCGAGATGGAATTCCTAGGAGCAAGAAGACAAGATAGATGGTACCACCGCCGGCTCTAAATAGGCATATTTTTCAGACCCGCTCCCTCCCCCCGCGATATTCCCGAACAGAGAAGGTTGAAGGATAGGCCTGGTATTAATTGTGCCCTGAAGAAGAGGGATAGCCCGGAGACGCGGCTAATTAATTGCGTTGCGAGGATTCAACCATCCTCTTTTACCCTCTCATTATTATATAGCTCTCCTTTAGCGAGGGCCTTTATTGTCTTCAGGAACAAGTATCTTTACAGTCATCAATGTCTCCAGGAACAGTGAGTATCCTTTCTCTGTTATTGCTCTTTAGTTTGGGTCTAAGGAGCTTGAGGATGTGACCTTCCTGAAGCTTTCACATAACTTGTATGTTATGCGGTACGGTACTCATCAAGCGCCTAACAAACTCATGGATTTAAGTTGGTATCAACAACGAAACGAGACAAGATGAAATAGAGACCTATCACATGCGTCTTACTGGAACAATCTCGCCTCGTATGCAAAGGGTTAAAAAAGGAACGAATTCAACAATTTTCAGGTGTATACATCATACTTTACTTTGTCAGGAAAATTCTTTTTGGATGAAAAAAGAATGTTTTTCCTATGTTTACTATGTTTTTTACATAGTAAACTAATTCCATACGAATAATCCTGCAAAATCCCTAACTTGTGTTCTTAAAGAACACCGTTGATATGTATATTTCTCTCCCGCAATATTTGGGCACATCAGTAAACACTTTTGGACCAAATTAGTTCAAATTTGATTGTGGAAAAAAATAAATTAATTAATTTGATAAAGAGTAAATTTAACCATCTCTAGAAATAATAATACGCCAAGGATTGAGTTATTACTCTGTAAATTAGTTTTAATTAAACATTGTTAAGTTAACGTTGGAGTTATTCGAATCGATGAGCAGCTTCTTATAAAAAAACGGCTATTTCAATTTATTAAAATTACGCTAAAATTATATTCATGAAATCCTGATTCTCTTCTACAGTGTGTGGTACCCTGTTTAGAACTTCCACTGAATCTTCATCTCCTGTACCTATTCCCTCCTTCTTAAAAAAAATAATATGCATTTTAAAAATATATTTCTCACTACAAAAACAAGCAAACCGATAATCAACGGCATAAGATTTTAAGATATCTAGCCATTCACCTAATAGGAAAACCAAATCCATTTCAACAGGTTTCTGGGAAGTACTTTTGAAAATATTCCTCATACGGAAATTGTTTTTTTATCTTATGCAAATTTATGACAAAAATAGTGAAATATTACAGTTTATTTAAATTTAAATTTTTCTCTACACCATATGTTATTATTAATCGCTTAATTTTTATAAATACATAGATTGATTTATTTCATTTGGTCACCTGGAATAGGCATAACATTTTAAGCCTTCCTCTGGGAGCGGGAGGTATGCCGTTCCACATAACATTCCATCCGGGCTGAATCATCACAGGCATAACATCGACATTTTCAAAACATTGATATATTAATTAAAACCATTTGTATTTGGAATTAATGATGTTAGATCTATTTTTTTTTAAATGACGGACACAAATTTTTCTAGATTTCTATAAGTCATTTACAAACCTCTGTTCAACCCAATACACTGTTTTAGAACTATGTTGAAAGGAAATTATTTATATTACATTTACTATACTTATCTATATAATGTGTAATAAAATAAACAAGTGTGATTAAAAAAATAGATGGAAGGGCTCGAAACCAGCCTTGTTTAAGAACTTCCTTGCAGGGTTTTTTTTATCATGTCCCTATCGGAAATATAATTACTCTTTAGGAAAAAATTACAAAATTTAAAAGGCCTTGTTTGATTACACTTATAGTTTCCTGCTCGTTAAACTCCCCGTAAAATAATATTCGCAGATTGTGACCAATGATTATGTTGTTTTTTTAAAGCTAATAATTTCTTCAAAGTCCTGGTCACGCTAAGGAAACATAAATATCATTCACACCGGCGGAACCGACTGCGCGTATACTCATCATTCTCTTAGTCCATGTTTACTTTAACTACCTTGTCCATTGATAAAATTACAAAAAAAACTGATATATAGTTGCATTATAAAATTCAATCGATATAAACATAAAGGTAAGAAGAACAGCAGCAAATTCAAGGGACACTAGGTCGGTCCGGTGGCGGCCTCAGAACAACAGTTGTGAATTTTAAAACCCTTCGAGAACTGCATACACAATGAGCCCCCTCCCACCTTCCTGTACCAGAATCAATAACACCCTAAAATCTATGATTATATCCAGGCCTACCGAGATACTAGATACTATATGTTCCTTGGCATTTCAAGTTGGAATCTATCCCTTGTCAGGGAACGACAGAAGGCGAAACTGAGTTGTCTTATTGCGTACTAGCAAGACAGAACGCAGAGTCTGTTTGAGATGTAAACAGACATCAAATGTTAAGAGCTTCATCGTCTTCATAAGAGGCATATTATCAAATAAATTGTTTTCTCTGGCAAGTTTGTTCCATATTTTCCTTTTTAGTAGTGGCCTCATTGTTTTGAGCCGTTTTTTTTATTCGCCCACCTAAATATGAAATATACAGTAATGGGAAGTATTGTCGAAAGTATGCATGTTGAGGTTCCTTTAGTTTTAAATTACCAATTCTCGCATAATGGTCCAAGTGTGTATACGTCAACTGCCTTGTTCCAAAACAAAATGTCGTGCGAAAATGAAATTACACCTTTAAGGTGAGTAAAGACCTGCGGTATGACAGCTACATTTTCATTAAATAAATCAATATTATATCCAATATCAGTCTCAACACTTTATTTATTCATTTGTCCAACGTTTCGGCCTTTCTAGCCATCTTCAGGGACATCTAAACATTTAACAGCTTATATTACAACTTCACTTTTAAACATTTACAATAACATTATTATTCACTATATAATATA
>NW_027107578.1:967300-980219 GCF_000696795.3 Halyomorpha halys | reverse complement strand
ATTCTTAGTATCTGTTTTAAAATTAACTGTGTAATTGATGTTCTCTGATATATAAATTGATTCAAGTATTTTTCTTTTGTATAAATTGTTTTCTTTATGTAAAATTATGGTGTTATCAAAATCAAAATTATGTTGATTTTTGGCTGTATGCTGTACAAGTGCTGTTTTATTTGGATCCTTATCTTTATTTCTTCTTCTTATCCAGCTACATTTTCTTTAAAATCGACTGACTGCATGTGCCTCTTTATAATCGATTTGATATATTTTTTCGATTTTCTTACTAAATGAATAATCTAATGGTATTTAATATCAGTCATGTTTAATTATCATTGAAATATTCTGACTGGACCTAAACGCCGAATTTTCAAAATAGTTTTCCCTAAAATACCTTTAATTCTATTTCTTTGGAATAATTCATCATCTTACATTTTAAATATACCGAAAAATGGATAAATATAAACTATGAAAGGATTTAATAACTAACCTAAGAGGATGAGAACAAAAATATTTTTCTCTAGCGGAAAACTAAAATTTTCGGAATTCCTTTGGAATGCCAACGTTTTTGGAAAAATTAATATCTAAAATATATGAAGAAACACGCTTAAATAATAGATCCTGTCAGGAATTACACAATGAGGCATGCGAGCATATGCGCAGTTCTGTTATCCATTCCGCCTATCTAAAATATATTTTGTGGAGAAGTTGGTCGGTGGGTATGTTCAGCAAATAGAAAAAAAAATATTCATTTGTCCCTACGAATCGACCTGAATTTCAACTCACTTAAGCCAGAGAATCTCTCCCTTTTGTCTCTGATGAAGACCTAAAATTCAGGTCGAAGCGTCGGAACGAATAAAGAGTTTAGCAAGAATCTCTGCCTTCTCTACGCTTAAACACCTGAATAAATATTTTTTTGTTTATAGTGATTTATTTGCTGACCACACCCCCGATCATCATATCCACATATTAATCAACGTACAACTATCAACACCTCATTATAAAATGTGTGACCAGGACATATAATAATTATCCTTAGCAAATCATTAAAATCGTTCTTTACGATCTGTGAACATTATTTTTACGTGAATTGTAAAAAGCAGAAGACTCACATGGGTCCGTCCCGGTTCTAATCGAGTCATAGTTAGGACAGCAGATAGTTTTTTATTTTTACATAACCAAGGGATCTATATATAGATTATATTATTTTATTTATAGGCCGCTCCACTTTGAGGAGTAATGAATCTTATTATCACGTTATATAAAGACATAACTTGAACCCAAGATATCTGTTTCTTAGCTTAGAAAAAATTACTTAACAAAAATTATCTTTCTATTAGAAGTTATGAAAATAATGAACAAAGATTTGAGAAAACCGTATCGAGAGACACAGCGAAAGCTTAAAATGACAAAGAGGTAATAAAATTTTAAGAGCTAACTTAAATTAAGTTTCAGAAGTTTAGAAGCCTCAAGAGAGAGGAGGGTTTTGATTATGCATGCTCTAGCCGTTACTTTGCCAAATATGGGTCGACTACTGGAGTAATAAAACTGTATAGAAGATTGCTCCAACTTCGGCTGTTGGCAAACGGCCGCTTCGTCAACTGTTCGACATTGTCTGAACATTTCAGGGGCAAACTGTTCAGGATATGTTCGTTTGAATATTTGACAAACATACAACCAAAATCAAATGAGGCTGTTGCGATGAAGTAGTGAGAAACGTTTAAACATTGGCTCATCGAGCGTAGATAATCATATTAATCTTCGTAACATTATTCTGTAAATAGCTCTTAAGTCTATACCGCAGTACGGCGATATCTCGCAAATGTAAAGGATACGTTTATCCTTTTATATATATAATATTTACCAGAGGTACATATTTATTTTTAATAGAAAAATCGTAAATTAATTCTTCAGTTATAAACTGCTCAATCTTTCTTTCAGCAATCGTACTTCTCATTTCAATCTCTATTAGTTTTAATATATTAATCTGATGGATCATGGGTACTATGAATCACGTGGCTCTATGGATTGAACGTCTTGTATACTCAAACGAGATCTGGAAGGACTTGTTATGATATAAGTTAACAACCTATTAAAGCCATAGTGGAAAAGTTGAATTTCAATAGGCTGGTACCGTTCCTCACTGAAGAATACTAAGGTAACACCTTAACACTCTCGGCCTACGCAACCTTGTGACTTATTCAATTTAGTTCCTTTATTAGTAATTCATTTTCATCTGATTGTTTTAAAAAAAAAATATTTTTAAAAATCTATTTTGTTTCTAAAAAGCAAAATCGGTTTATAAGTTGAATCGCTTAACTAAAAACATTAATAAACACCATTCCAAAATTTTGAGTAAAATTTCAAATTTTCTTTTTTAATATTTTTTCAAAATGTGGTACTTTATCATGAATAGGTTGAAACATAAACATGCGTAGAGAAATCCAATAACACCTGAGGGTTGGCATAACCCCTTCAAAATATAAAAATGAAGCCAAATATGCCAGGCCCAAGAAAGGAAGGTTTACGTTCAGGTTAATAGGACAGACTAATGTCGCCAATTGTAAACTAAACTGAAACAGAAGCAGCCAAGCATCGGACTCATCTCTTACTCCTCTGTCACCTCTTCTGCCAACTTATCTCCTAGAATAATACCCATGTTGCCTTCTCTTATATATTTTTTGGATTTAACTATTTCTATTACATATTTCCATAAAACATTGCCTAATATCTTTGGTACGTTATTAGAACTTACTGATAAGAGGTAAAACAGCCTCCTTTTGAAATGCAGTATGTTACATGTGTAGTTTAAAAGGAGGCCTAGAACATAGCGTTTCATCAAAATGACACCATTGATTTTTACATTTCAGAATAATATTAAAAATATATCAGTAATAATACTGTACTACATAAAAAAAGTACTGGGTGAGTGTACGATTTCCTATCTTTTTATCAGCTTATTTTCCTTTTGAAAGCTTTAGTTCTTGAAAATTATTGTTTTTCAAAACAACACTATTTCACTATTGTATACTAGTACAAGAGCCGGGAAGAAAAAAAAGCAGTTATCTCACCCCAATTTTTTATTACTTTAATGAAAACTATGTATGATTACTAGTCAAAATTGAACTGCCAAGTATAGGAAGGGTGAATAAAAAATGTTGCAACTGTTTCAAAGCTATAAAAAAACAATTTTTCATTCGGAGAATTTAAAGAAGAGTAAATTTGCTAAAATATGAGCCCTAATAGAATTATTTACGTTAAATAGTTTTCGAGATATAGCTTTTTAAAAAGCAACATTTCATAAAAATGTTCTATGGGTCGTACTGAAAGATCAGTAGTTAGTGAATTTATTTTGAAAAATTTATATCTCAAAAACTATTTGACGTACAGATGTCTATTAGCACTCACATTAAAGCTAGTTTAATTAGCTATAAAGTAGGTTACGATGTTTATCTTCGAAGGAGTAATAGTTTACATGAAATTTGCTAAAAAAAATTGATTTATAGTTGTTCATAGGCAAAGGTCATAAACTTGTTTATAGTCCATTAAACTAGCTTTAATTTGAGTGCTAATAGATATCTGTACGTCACATAGTTCTTGAGATATAGATTTCTCAAAATAAATTAACTTACTACTAATCTTTCATTAGATTTTTAAGAAATTTTGCTTTTTAAAAAGCTATATTTCGAGAACTATCGGACGTAAATAGCTCTTTTAGGGCAAATATTTCAGCAAATTTACACTTTCTAGTGTTGTACTTTTAAAGATATAGAGCTCCGAATGAAAAATTAGTTTTTTTTAGCGCTTTGAAACTGCCGCCAGTTTTTATTCCCCCTACCTATACTTGGCAGACTCATCGATTTGGCTAGTAATTATACATAGTTTTCATTAAAGTAATCAACAATTGGGGTGAAATAACTGCCTTTTTTCTCCTCTTGGGCTCTTGTACTATAAGTACTTACATTAAATCGTATGTTGAGATTTGTTGAGAATAAAAATTAACAGTTCGATCACAAATCATGCGCGAATACAAATTTTACTTCAGGAAAGATGACACGGCACCAAATTAGTCCCATGATGTCTAAAAAATAATATGCAAGTGAAAGCTTTCATTTCTGAAAAATGATTTTTTTTTTTTTAATTCTTGCCTGAAAAGAAAGTTTCGCTACCTTCGGTCGTAAACAAGCGAAATTCATTGTTAAAAATTAAGAAACAAATTAAGTACCTATTATTCATGGTTTTCTAAAGAGTTCTAAACGAGCGACCTAATCAGTGTTTTATATTGTATAGCTTCTAATTAAGGTAGGAGTGATGAAATTCCTAATCAATGCGGTGTCAGCCAGTTTCCTTGTTTCAGATAAACGTTTCGCCTTTCTTTACCTTTTATACGTTCCATTAAGTTCTATTTTTTTTCTTTTTCATTGTTTACTCTGATCTGTATAGCCACGATTACTTTTAAAAAGAAATATTGATTGTGGGCTATCAATACCTCCTATCGGCAAATTAAGTAACTTTTCAAAGGTGAACAAAAAATAATGTGTTTTCCTTTCTTTCTTCCTCACCACCGACGGTAGTAGAAAAACTTTGTATTTATGCTGAAATTTTTATACCAACAGAATCAAAAATGAGACATAAAGGAACAAATATTTCTTTGAGGAAAATTTCAGAGATGTTGTGGTTTAGTCGAACCCATACTGATTTTATCAGATTCTGTTCTCTACTTACGCTTGGTAAACATATTTTCCTTAACAAAACTATATTTCCAAAACGGGTCGTTTGCCATGTGCTTAATTTCGAGGAAAGTTGGGGAAAAGTGTAAAATGGATCTGGAATCAATTTCATCAGATCATGTTGACTTTTGACTATTGTAACATACTATATTACATCAACTTTGAAACAAATTTCTTACAAACTAGGAAGAAATTAGCTGCAGGCTGAAAACTTCATGTCTTAAGCCAAATTAACGAATGTCCCTTCTGGTCCTTTGGGATACAATAAAAACATAAAAGAAGACTAGGAAGGGGGTGCTAGCCTGGTAAAGGAAGATTATGTTCAATAAAATTTTGTGGAGGTCGGAGGTGAGGACGTAGAACAGGACTCGAGGAATTGGATAACTTAAAATTATCAGGAGGAGACTTTAGGAGAGCTAATTAATTTTAAGGAAGTGGGGATAATTCCCAATGCCAAGTCTTATCAGAAGTAGAGGGAGGAATAGGTGTGGTCCAAAAGTAGAGGTGAGATGTTGGTTTTGTGGGGAACTTGCCACTGTTCACATGTATTACACATAAAGTTGTATGATATAACGTTGCCATGCTGGCGGAATGGCAACATGGACCTGATGGCCACTAAAGTAGAAGACAGAAAGAAAATAGAAACATATGATTTGGTCATGGAGACAAAGAATAGTACATTTCCTCTGCTCCCAAAGCGGACAGTTAGGTCAACTTGAATAGATGAATATGTTCTTAGAAAATACTTAACAGTTTATAATAATAGCTGTTGAATAGTAATAATAACAATAGCATTCGTTAACTTAGATAAGTTATTTTCCTCGGCACAGCTGAATTTCAAAAAAGGCACAAGTTTAATTAATGTATGCTTTAGTCCAAATTTAAAGATTAGTTTTAGCAAGGTCTTGTATAAATTTTGCATTTGTACATATTAGCTTAAGTTTGCATTTATAAAATCTATTTTTCTGGGCACTCCTATATAGAAATATTGAGTTATACAGTTCTATAAACTTATAAATTGTTTTCTTTAATTCCTACCAAAAATTACGGGAGCTTTATATTCAATTAGGAATTGAAAATAAAACCTTCCAAATTGTATTTGAGAGTTGAAAATGTCAGTGTGTATGGATTAAGTTGGTGTTCGATACTTTTGGGCGTCATATTTCTTTTCCTTCATCCCGATGTTTTTTTATGTGGCCCAAAGTTGGAGCAAAGTTTGAAATAACTGTAAAAATGTTCCAATATAACTTTTATAAATTGTTAACCTTTTACACCTAGAATAAATTTCTGGTTACGAATACACAAAGGTATTTTCCTTGAAACACCTATATTTCGAATGCAACTTTCCCGTCACATTTGGAAACATCCAGCGGTCCCCATTGGATCAAATGAAATGAAATTGGATATTTACGGTTGTTTTCTTGGCAGATAAATACCATTCAAAGTTAGGATGGTTTTCGCTATACCCAAATATTTTTTTTTACTTTTTGTGCACCACTATAGGCGCCCTTCAAATTGAATTAAAGAGTTAAAAAATTGAATGTTTTTGGATTAAATTGGTGTTGGTAAGTAATTCTAGAAGTCTTAGCTCTTTTCTTCCATCTCGTTTTTTTTTTTTTTTTTGCTATTTTTATTGTTCTACTTACCTTTACAGCCCCTCCATTTTTGTTCAGGGTGCTGGAAAATTATATATGAATTGAATTAACTAGGCTAAAGAAGAGTGGGCATTTTTCTTCCTTTCCAGACATTTTATTAATATTCAATTTCGTATTTTATGCCTCCAATATATCTCAGTTCTTAGCTATATACTAGGGGGAAGTATTATGATCGGGAAATTTCGAATTCCAGTTTTCAACAAAAATAAACGTTTTGAGGTTTCCTTTGCCCAAGTATCGCAAAATTACCTTTTGGTCAACCTAGCTCAAATATAAAAAAGGTTTTATGAAACTGAAATTATATATTTAAGGTGGCTATATGCACGGCGTGTGAAAGCAACTGTTTCGGTAAAAACCTTAATAGAATTGATTTTTAAGGAAAAAGAGCTCTAAAGATTTTGATTCAACTAATTTGATAGATTTTGTCCACACTGAAATAGTCTGACAGGCATTAAATATAGATTTTTTTCGAAAACCTTTCTTCAAAATATCAAAATATAATTTTGTTAAAATAATTAACAATTTCAATCTTTTATTTGTAAGAAAAATTAATTAAAAATAATCGGTGAAAGGATTTGATAATTAACTAAAGATACTAAGAGGTAAAATTTTTTTCAGGTTGAATGCACATTTACAGAAATAAGAGTAGACTTATTATATACAGTTAGAAAGCCAAATGTTTTAAAAAAAGTAATATGTAAGATTCTAAGTCGTAGAAAGTAATGAATAATGACAAAATATAATGTCAATATAGTTATTTAACTTTTTTTTAATAATTTTAATAAGAGAAGTTTTTTTTTATTTCACTTAATTTACATTTGTGCCTTGGCCCCCCTGTGGATGACCCCCTATAAAGTCATTTCTGGGGTTTTTATTATTGATTCAATAACAATTTATTACTGAATAAATGGTTAAGAGCACAATGTATATTTTAATTTACTGTCATATTTTTATATTTATTTCATACGTTTGCAAAAGAAAAATGTTAAAAGTTAAGCAAGAAAAATATTAATTAAAGTATTTTTCTGAAAATTTTTGAAATTAGGATTAGTCAAACTATCAATTAAAAGGCTCATTCGGAAAATTATTTCGAGTAAGTATTGCCACATTAAATTATTTAGATATATCTGTTCTGGAATAAGCAAGGATTAATTTCGACTCAAAATTGTGGGGTAAGTGAATGTTATGTGATATACACACCGCACGTAGAGATTTAAAAGTATGGAAAAATACATTCACATATTTTTCATAATAAATTAACTTTTGCTAAAAGCAATGTTGTTATACTTTTATTCATAGTTATTTTTTTTTTTTTCGATTCGACTAAATCAATTATTTTTACTAATACTAATGCGATAATGTAATACAATAGTGACGAAATAAATGTTTAGTATCGAATTAACAAAAAAAAAATTGATAATTTTTTCTTAAAGAATAAATATCTTTTATATTTAATCAAAAATCACTTAAATAACTCTGTAAGTATCAAAATGTTGACAATTTAGAAGTTATATGAATATCGACTACGTGTTTCAGAAAGCAAAAAACGAATGAATCAGTGTGGTAGGTTAATACCTCTTTGTTATACAGGTCGAATGGAGTCGGGCCAAAGAGGTAAACAACAGTACACTAGCCTGAAAGGTAATGACGTCACATATTAATGGGTCGTTCAATAAGAGCGCATCAAAATGCCATTACTACCCGAGTTAAGTGACATGGCTCATTCATCCCTTTCTACTTCCCTGGACACCAGCCCACAAACAGACCTATGTTTAATTATTCCGTCATTATTTCCTGAAGGTGTGTTTACGTTGGAACCGTTAAGAGCAGCGCTTCAAATTTCTAAAATATATATACATATACATATAAATACAACGGAAATGATACAACATGAATTTTCATGGTCCATCTACATTTATTACTTAGTACAACATTAACTTAAACACTTTTGCTTTATTCCCAAGTTACATTCTTGCAATTATCACTATATAATATATTATGTACTAAATTAGAAACCCACTAGTTTCTAACCTCTTCCATTCCTGACAATCCTCCGAGGCGCCTGAAAATAAGATGGCCACGAGACCTGCTAATGTAAAACGTCATTAGAGTGCTACTAATGTTTCTCTACACGCCTGTATCACTCCATTTTAACTGAGATCAAATGTAATAAATGTATTATCATGTATAGTTATAAATATCAATAAATAAAAAAAGAATACGACTACAGCAGATAATTATTTATTTTATTACCTTATCTGTGAGTCAACCCTGTGGGTTCTGGAGCCCTCATCGCCACACCCAACAACATTTATGAAGTGAGTACCCTGAATTAGAAAAAAATCCTGATGGTTGAGCATATCCATGAACAAATCCATGAGCACAACCCTTGTTTAGTACTTCCTACAAAGGATTAACTTCCTGACGTTTTATGATTTCTACGGGTATATAAAAAATAAAATTTCATTTTAGGTGCATTATATAAATTAAATCATTATCAAAATTGTAACGGTTTTCCTTGCAAGCCATTGCTGCCTCCTCAACTTCCCCACGAGTATAGTTAAACGTGTTACAAAGAAATATTTTATTTAACGTTTATTATTTTTGTATATTAGTTTGGCTTCAACTGATAGATGTTGCATTCCTAGTGGGATCACATTTGTTATATTTTTCTGAATAAATAAATAAATATAGTTTAAGAAAGGAATCATATCCGTTAATTTTAATACGGTACCGAATTTTTATCTAGCTTCCTTGATAGATAAATAAACATTTGGTTGAAATCAAGACAGTCTGTTTTTAAAAACTCTCTTGATTATTCAATTTTTCCAATTTACTTCTTAAAATATGTTAATAATTCTACAATTCTTTCGAAAAAAGATCTCGGACCAACATGGAAGCATACTGATGAACAATTTCGAGCTATAATTCGGAAACGTACAAGAAGAGAAATGTAGTGAGTATTAGGGCATATTTTTATTACTCAGAATATCTCAGATTAATCATCTGCCCTGTAGTACTAAACAAACATTGTCGAGGTTTGGTCTTTCAAACCTCAATTAAATAAATTAAACCTAATACTCATTACCATAACTTCTTCTACAAATACTAAATTCGATACAATGTGTTACATTCCGTGATTTGTTTTTAGGGTAAGAGACGATGAAATGCAATAGAGCCGTTGTCAATTGCACCAACTGATAAAATATTGTTAATGATTCACCAATATTTAATCAAATAAATCTCCTATTGATAACCTCTGGCAATTGAACTGATTACTTAATTTCAATAAGAGAACTACATAGCAGATATTTTTTTTATCCTAAAACTTGGAAGATAAAGAAGGCATCTTCTCTTTCTCTAAAGTAGGTTAGAAACAGGCGCAGGGAAAAAGTTACATGAGAAGTTTGTAGTAGGGCGAAGGCTAGAAAACTATCCAAGTCCAAGAGAGGCCTGCCTGTTTGTGCTTCTAGTAATAAATAGCTTCGAGTTGGCCAACAACTGCCTCGGACAAGGCTCCTATCTCCTCCGGATCCGCGCTACTTCGTTTTCACAGTTATTTGTGAGGTGGGGGGGAGAGAGGGGGGTCAAAGCAGCTCATTGATAAAATAATTGTGGGGAAAATGTTATTTGTATGATTTGATCAACAATACATTGAAGTAGCTTCAGGCAAGTTGACTCTTGAAACGTCAACAATACGAAGTTTCAACACTTTGGAAGATTATAATGTATTTACTACAGTTTACAAAGTATTCACAATTCCTTGATTTCAGTTGTTAAAAGTAAACATTTCTATTTATTAAATATTATTTATTAACAATAATAAATACTTAGCGAACCCGAAGATTCGATACCAATACTACCAATCGCTGTCTAAATTCATTTGTCAAGTGATGGCTATCCAAACCCAAATCCATTGGACCAGTCTTGATGCAATCCTCCAACTTCGTTTTGCTCTCAGAGGTTTATCTGTCGGATCAGTTATTAACTATTTAGATTTCCACTTTTTTTTCTGCCAAAACTCCTATTGGAGTCCTATACTGCTGATATCCGTTCTGTACTAAGTCTAATCTTATTCAACGCAATGCTGTTATATGAACTATATCTACGGAGTATAGTATCAGCAGATGCTGAACTGCATGTAGCCTTATAAATTCTCCAGTTTAAAACTCAAAACTCCTTTTAGATCTCAATATTTTAAGCAATAGTATGTTTTCGAAAACCTTGCTTGCCTTTAGTAGCTCATTTAATGTGAGAGGCCGCGTAAAGATCAATATGAAAGATAATATTTTTGTAAATTCTAAAAATTGAGTTTCTGGACAGAAGGTCCCATCTTGGGAAATTCGAAATTGAAAAATAACAGACAGGTACAACTAGATAGCTTCAAAATAATTTTTTTCTTTTATCCGGCCAAGACTCCCATTGGAGTTTTTTTTTTGTGTGTGTGTGGTCGCCACTCCATGAAAAAAGTCAATGCCCCAGGCCGAATTCGAATCGGCACCGCCAATAAACATTTTGGTATGACTGTGTCTTAACCACTGAGCTACGGACGGCCCTAATTATATTTTACAACAAACATTCCATATCTAATAAACAAATAATGAACTCATTGGATACCTTCTAACTGTACTAGCGTGAAATGTTCTCATAGTGTTTTTAGGAGACCGAAAAGGAGATAAAAAAAATGACGTTAGTAAATAAACAGTTGGAAATAAACAGAATTTAAAAGGAAATATCACAAACAGTTCTAGGAGTTCAGGTAATGTTTGAAAATAGATTTTAATATATTGACTAGGGTGAATATGAAAATGGCCAATAGAATAGATCGAAACCTTACAAAAATCCGAATGTAATTTTATATACTTATTAATTATATATAAGTATATAATTTATAATTTTTAATTATTTACATGCGAAATGTATATAAATATATATTAAAACTGAAAAGTTATTGTTATTAGTATATAATTTTACATTGGAAAATGTGAGCTAAATGTATTTCATAAGGTTTTAAATTGATATCGTTGAACAGCCAAAATAATTGTTTATAATACATATTCTCTAATGTTTAATTAGTTTCTTAGTTCGATTCATTAACCATCACCGTTGTCAGTTCGCGCGTTAAAACAAAATGTTGGATGAGCTAAGATTTAATTTTATTAATAATATCAAAAGACACGATGTTAGTCTGTCGTTAAGCAGTTGCAATCTTCCTACACCTTTCAAAGCTATTCATCGGTTAAACGTAGGATACGTGATTGAACCTTGCTACGATACACATAGAGCTTCATCTATGAGCTCGCTTTGGTAGTTAAAAAATCTGTAGGCTTTGAATCGAGTAAATTTACTTCATCATTAAGTTTCGTGAATAACATCTCTGCATGATGCTTCTCCTTTAAGTGGCCTCCTTCAAGGTCATTGGATACAACAGTTGATTTCACAATGTCCAGGGGAAGGTCACCCAAGATTATTTATGAGGAGGTTCCTTTTGCCTTGACAATTATAAAAATTATAATCTTTGAAAGTAATAGTAGTATAGAGCTTATTTTGGTGTAAAATGGTAACATTTTTTCATATCGATTTTCAAGCTAGTTTGTCAAGCCCGTAGTTATTTATTAAAAATATTTGTTTTAATTTCAATTATTGAGAAAAGTACCATAATTTACCTTAAAATTCGAAATATCGTACTAGTATCTACAAAATTAAACTTTATAAGCGACAAATTAAGGTTTTGAATCACAGAACCAAAATTGAATGATAAGAATTTAACAAAAAAAAATTTCTTCGTTGTCCACATTAATTAGGAAAGGAAACAAAGTTTTTACGTTTGGCCCATCCTTTTTCGATACGCTCCAGTTCTCTGTTTATGGTTGTCAAGATTGGGGTTAATCAATAAGGATATTTTTGAATATAGATATTATAGATTTTAGCCAGAGTTGATTCCTAAATAACTGGGAACGGAAATCCAGGAATGGTCAGTTCGAGCCGTGAGCAAGCCATAAAACATCAGTTGAGGACACTTATTGGAGAGTTTGCAGTTTCCGGCAATTTGTGAACGATTATTGCTTCCTGTTGGATCCAATACGTCATCGGGGTTCGCCGACCTCGTTCGGATTGGCACCAACTGTCACCGTTGACGAATTCGCACTCGATTTACAAAAAAAAAATCGATTAGATACAAAAGGTTGCCAGGCTCCAGTGTCTTCGGTTATTGATTGAATCGAAGGTGATTGATGACGTCCGGTCGCAGCGGAAGGAGCAATGAGGCTCATAATTATCCTTATTTTTGTATTTTTATTTCATTCTACTTTAAGACTCATTTATTGTGGCGCGCGCTTCACACAGTTTTTGTTTACTCGTTCGTTTAAAAACATTCGTATACCAATTTTCCAAATAAGCTATAACTATAATTTATGAAAGGAAAAGTATAATTTATTATACTATTTTGTAAACAGGCAATGATTTTTAAGTACATTAACTCCTAGATCTAAGTAATAGTTTTTAATTAAAAAGGATTTAGTGAATGACATAAATTCTTCC
>NW_027107578.1:945549-966205 GCF_000696795.3 Halyomorpha halys | reverse complement strand
TATATTTTTATTTTTATAAAAATCCGTGATTATGCTTTGATTAGGTTTTTTTATTTTACTCACAATTTTGCTGTTATCAATATTGTTATTTTCTCCCCTATTACCATGTATATTTTTTTCTATATAACAACTATTATTATTAGCTGTGCGATTGTTAATAATACCATGTCATAACTTATTTATTAATTTTTTTAGATAAAAAAATTTTTAATTCCATAAGACTCTTCCAGTAAAAGGATTATTAAAAATAGTTTTTAATTATTTATTTGCTCTTTTTTTCTCTTTTATTTGAAAATAAATTCAGTATTATACACAGCGTTTCAGGGTCAAGTGTCCTAAATGAAAATATTAATTAAGTATCTTAAAATAAGAAAAAAAGTTACTCTGTAGGTATGTTCGTTACTGTTTGTTTAGGAGAAATTACCTTGTAAAGGATTTCTGTGTTGTGAATGACGGTTATAATAAATGAATTAATAGGCATTCCAACTACTTGTTTAATTGAATATAAACATTAACATTCATAATAAAGCGATCACTCTGAACTCTAAGACAGCCTCGCCGTCTTTCTTCTACAACAGCAGTGGCCGAACGGTACTAGATATGTGTTATTCTTTTGCTCTTCAAACCTTGCTCCATTGGATTTTTTGGTTGGGGTAACATAAATTATTTCATTCGTTCCTTCATTAAAAAAACATATGAAAACGGCATATAGATATTATTAAAAAATAACGCCATCAGGAATGGGTGGTTAGAGTAGTGATGTGAACTAATAAACTCTTCTCGATTTAAAATAATTAAATACTTGTTATTATAATCCATGGCCATTGAATAAAAATTTTAAATTCATATCAATTAATTAGACCTTATAACTGCTGCTATAAATATAATTAGTGTATCCGTGTGGGGAATGTTACCGCAAGCAAAGGTTTGAAAAATATTCCTTCTAACACTTCTAAGAAAACATAAAAAAAGGAAATGGATAAATATTAATTTTTGAAAAAAATCATACCCACCAACCTCAGAAGAGTTTAGTAAATAGTAATCGAAAGTTGTGAAAATCGTTTCTAAATTGATTGTAAAAAAAAAATGAATTAGAAAAATTCTAATAGAATCAACAGATAGAGCAAACAAACTTTATCCTTCAACCCATCAACCGAAAGGCTTCCTGGAAAATGTAATAAGTTAGTTTCCAATCAATTTGTTTGATTCTAAATTTTTACTCGTTAATTGCTTATGCAAAACAAAAATGGTTTGATACAGTATTTTTGGATGAAACCCCGGAAGTCTGTAGTACGTATCCATTATCTTTTTCTTCTCCTTCTTCTTTCTCTTCCTTCTTAATGCCTTTCAGCGTGAAGGTGCCTCTGTCCAAGCTTATCCATTATCAAATCTACTAATCATGATGTCCAGCTTCAAAATGCTTTCTGAACTTAAATTCAATTCATTCCAAAAACTAGATACTATTTAAAAAGTCATTAATATTAATTAAATCTATAACTAAATTAGAATTGTTTTTACTCAGACACTCATAGACCATCATTTACCATTATTGGTAAATCTCACTGGACAGATTTATTTTTTTAGAGGTTTTTATTATGATTTTGTTGATTAATTGAATATAAGCACTCTCTGTTGTGTTAATTATATTTCTTTTTCCCTTATGTTTTGTTCTAAATATCCTTTTGATTATACCATCAGATTTTATTTCTGTTGATTATCTGTTTTATTATAGGCATTCTCTGTCATTTTTATGGTACTTTTCGTATCTTTCTGACATCTTCGTTCTACAAGATGTGCTTTTTTTGGCTGATGGTTTGAGATCTTTGAGGTCTCTGTTCTACTTTTACATTATCGTACAATTATAACCAATCATTTTTTTTTTTTTTTTACCAAGCGCAACATTTATTGAAATTGAAAAAATGCAATAGATTCAAATGCAATTTTTCAATTTAAATAAAAGTTGTGGATGGTAAAAAAAAAAATGATTGGTTATAATTGGAATATTACTGGAAGATATAATTATTTCATTCATTAGGTTAGTTAGTATTTTAAAAGATTAATTACCTTTTTTTTATTATTTATTTAATGTAATTTACAACTGTACAAAATAATACAATAGGAAAATATGTAGTATGTTTCATATACATTTGAAAATCTTGGGAAGGAACCACCCATTGGTGGTAATTAATTACCTTTAAAAATAAACAGTATTACTATTTGTATTATCATTGTATTTAATAATGTTTGTGTAGCTATTGTATTATGCATTTCGTTTACTTTTTTTTCTGAAACGAAGAGCATTTAGTAAACATCATTTTTTAATTTTTCTCTGTTATTAATACCGTCATTGGAATGCCCCCTACCCGATTAATATACCTATTTATATAGAGAAGACCAGTGTGTACTACTACCACAGGAAGAAAGAATCGAGCTGAAGTACAATAAGTTTTTCGAAAATAGTTTAGTTTAACTTGTAAAAACTTTGTTAGAGTTAAGTCATCAAACTAAAGATCCTTTCCATCAAAGGTTTTTTTTTTTGTTATGATTGGATCTTTTGTTTTTAACATACATTTGGGGCATTAATCAGTAAATCGGACCTACTTAGGCAAGTGCCAACTTTTGTATGAAACAGGGTTGTGTAGTATAAATTTTAGCACAGCTAGTAATGTAATTAAATAATTGGCTAGCAATAGAAATATAAGCCATAAATTATTTTGACGATTGATTGATGATAGACGTGGCATCAAAGTTTGGTTTACCATAATACACAAACAACATGGCAGGCACTTTCCCCTTCCTCTACCTAACTTACCTTCATAATTAACTTTTTTATAATCAATTTCATTAGCACTTAAATTAGTTTTTTTCCAACTTTACAAGTTTTTTGGCCTGGTTCTCGCTAGGCCTTTTAATTGGCTGCTGAAGGACTTGTTCCAGCTTTTCTGCGCCGTATTTTGTTTTACTCCTTCTACTTCTCATCCACAAATGGATGTATGCGATGGTAAAGGTAAGCTAAAAGGAACTAAAAAATAGAAAGAAAGAGAGGGAAGTAAATAGATGAGAGATAGTAAACTTGAAAAATGAAAAGAAAAGGAGAAGTTGACATACTTGATTCCTTATTAGACAGAATAATGAAAATAATAGCACTTGTTAGTGCCGAACAGAGTGTATTTTTTTTTTGTGTGTGAAATATTTTATAAGTAAAATTTTTGGAATTAAATAGCATAATGTAATGAAAACCGAAAATTCTAAAAAATGACTTCAAACTAACACTAACAGTTAATATAGGAATATTGGTGGATTTTAACATTTTAAAAAAGAAAACGAATTCAGATAATAAATTTGAGATTTAAAATTAAATAAAATATTTAATATATATGTTCATAAACGTAACTTAAATTATCCCAGAAGGGTCGCATAACCTAATTTCCTTCAAAAGGAAAATGGAGCTAAACCCCTCTTTTCCTAGAAACCAAATCTACAATCAGGGGTAGAGGGGTGACACTACCCTACTCTTCTTCAAAGCAAAAGAGGAGTCAAAAAGGCCACACCCTCGGAGCTCAGGTTTACGCCGAGGTTAATAGAAATGCTATTGTAATCTTAACTGAAATAGAGGACAGCCGGTGATTGGCTCCTACTCTTGTGCCACGCCTCTGGAGTTCATCATACAACCCATCTTTCCGCTTAACCTTTTCCAAGATAGAAACTTGTTGCACTACGGAACAATGCTAAAGCGTCCCCGGAGAGAAAGGTTGACAGCATTTTTACATTTTCTTCCGTTCGCAATCACTAATTCTCGTTAACATGATCTGTTTATTGATCCTCAGTTGAAAATGGATTTTAAATGGTCTTTTACCTAAAAATTTATCGGAATTTCCTCTAGTCAGGAAGATTAAAATGAAGTAATACTCATAATTTTTAAAAATGAATCCTCATCGTTTTTCATCTAGACCCTTCTGATATTTTTTGTATTTAAATAAATCTTTCTCCCTACTTATTATAATCGGAAGTGTGTTATTCTATAATCTTCGAGATCACTGAGACTCCATTTCCGAACAAATATTAAACCAATGAATGTAAGCGATTAGTTTATCAGAGGATCGACAAAGCTGTCATTACCCTTTGAGTGCCCATCGAGATCTGTAGATAGCGCGATATGTCGCCTGATCTATGAATAGCAAAGAGGATGATGGTATCAGCGGAAGGAGCGCGGCTGGTTAGGGAACTAATGGGGCGCCAAATCAGGCGGCTCCCCCTTACCCCTTCTACCGCAGTGCTCCGTCTTCTTCAAGCAGAACTTCGCAATAATGGTCAATTGTCCACCTATCTAGTATTTTGTATGTGGCAATCGGAATATTTGCTAACAATTATTGGGTAAAAAAATTATATTCACCAATATTTTTAAGAAGGTAACTTAAAAATCTTGTATTTTATAATGCAACAGTGGTAGGAAGATCTGATATTTCTTTTCTTACAACGTTCTGTATTGTACTGGAGTTTGCATCCAAAGCAATATCCAACACAATAATTATTTACAGTATCTTCATTAATATTGGTCCGTCTTACGCGTAATAGACAATTTAATTTTTAAAAAAACAATTGAATATTATACATCTCTCGAAACCCTTTTTATAGAGACCAATTCAAGTGGGAATTTTCATGAAACTTGTTCGCGCCATTTTGGCACAACAATCTATAGAATATTAGTGTTTTTTGTTTCTTTTTAATTGTTAGCTTGTTGAGTACTTGGGTCAGTTATGGCAACATTGCATTGGGCTGCCTTACAGTGTTAAAAGGTTTAATTAAATTTATGAAAAAAATTTAACTAAAATGACAGAATAAAACAAAGAAGATACTGAAGGAATCTGATGATGGACGAAATAGCCCTCTTATGTAAAATTTATAAAGAAATAAATTGAGGTAAGAAAGCTAATAAATCCCCCAAAAACATAGAAGTACAACTTACCATCGAATAAAAAACTACGAAATAAAATATAGACAATTAAGTTTTTTCTACCAATAGCCTGGTCAAAATATTTATTTAAAAAATTATAGAAATCGGTTGATTGACAAAATCGTATGTTTTATATGAGATCATGAGATCTCTCATTTAAGAGGTGACAAAATCTGAAACATCTTATTTTTTTACTTGTTCAGAATGTAGGAAGAATAAATAATGTAGACAGTTCAATGTAGCTGTAGGAAGTATGTATGCAACAACTGACTATCATTAGGAGATCATATGACACAAAAAAAAAAAACCTCTCTCCTCCCCACACCCGGAACCCCAGAATTAGGCCCGGTCTTATTTTATGTTTAAAACATTTACTAATGACTACTAGAGGAGCTACCACGGAAAGTGGGAGTGGCGAGTTTCATGCCGATTCGCAGTTTAAACATTTTTTCAATGTTGCTCAATTTAATCTTCTTTTTTTTTTATTCTGGAGTCTGATCTACTTGTTATTACTATATATTTTAAAGGCAAAATAAGACCGGGCCTAATTTTAGAATTTTAGGCTCTAAAAAGGTCATGATTGTAAAATTTAATAAAACGACTTTTCAGAAAAAAAAAAAACTCTTATGACTGACAGTGACCAGCATCAGTAGTGAATCAGTCTTTAATCCTTAACGAAGGATCTTATGCACCATGACTGAAAGCTTAATATGGGTCAAAAAAAATTTTCTTACTCTTTAAAAGTTAGAACAAATTCTAGTTATAACCTTCTCAGAGAGAGTTCTTCAAATATCTTAATCTAATATTATTTAGTGCGAATTGAATAGTTATTTTTAAGTGAAATACCGATAGCTTCGCCGAGATGAGCAGTTGGATAGCTAATAATACTGTACGGTTAAGTCCAGTAGTAACTTTGATGTTTCCTAAGAAGTAATAAGACGAAATTTACTGAGACTGACGGCCATCGGAAATTTGAAAAGTTTGAATGGAGTTGAAGAGGA
The DNA here is from genome assembly GCF_000696795.3 of Halyomorpha halys. Classification (NCBI taxonomy): domain Eukaryota; kingdom Metazoa; phylum Arthropoda; class Insecta; order Hemiptera; family Pentatomidae; genus Halyomorpha; species Halyomorpha halys. The sequence goes on along the minus strand of NW_027107578.1, from coordinate 960,250 downwards.
CACTGGAATCGAGTAACTATTCAGCCTAAGAGGCAGCCATCAGTGAGTTCTGGCCTCTGTATAAATAAGTTCACAAAATATGATAGGAACCTCATCGCATCATCTATTGTTTGTTTTGAAAGAGCGTTTAACAGCCTGGTCATCAACGCCCGTTGGTTGTTGCATCATCCATTAAAAATGTATTTGTCTACTGATATCACACTACAAACATAGGATAGAACTAAACATTACTTGATTAGGGTGAACTAATAATGTTTATAAATGTAGAGATAAGATAACAATTGATGTACCCTGTACCGGATTAGGGTGAACTGCCAGTGACATAAATTAAACGTACAAAATATATCTTTATAACACAGATAAAGATTTATCCATTGTTTACCAATTTACTGCAATTAAATATTTTGATTTAACATTTTGGTTCAACCATTGACGATCTCCTAGATCAATAGAAAGATAAATTACATGCTTAAAAATAAAACAATAAGTAGACTTTTGTACGAAGGGAAATAACTGCCCAGATCGCTCTCTTGTAAACTTTATAAAATCCACAGTGATATACCTCAGAAGTAAAAGTAGCAGAAGTACCTGTTTTCTTGACCCTTGAGGTATTGATAATTATGTCCTTGCAACTATGCGCAAATATTTAAGGGTGTTATATTCCTGGCCAACTCAACTGATCTTCCCTAGTCCTCCCTGTCTGTAGCACGCCTGATGAAGATTTCGGTTCTCTTCAAATCCTCGGATACTGTTCTTCCATCTTCTTTTACGAGGCCTTACTCGTAACATATGAAAAATGCATAATACAGTTTCCCTTTCAAGCCTGTCAATACGTTCAGTTAAAGCTTTCCTGTTCCTGAGTTACAGACTTCAATAGACAGGGTAGAACAAGATATACTTTAATTACTTTATATGAAGAGAGAACAGAGACTAAGACATAATATGTAAGACGTATATTTACAAACTAATACGCACAACTTGTCTCATAGAGTATCCTCCAACAATTCTATTCGACTTCTCTTCTTCTCTAGAGTCAGAATGAGAATCATTTTATTCCCAATAATTGCGATATTTACGTAGAATATCAGAAGGTGGAGAAAGATAGGAACTCGCAAGAGGGGATTGATAGAGAGATGTGGGTTCTATTCTACGCAGGTAGTTTTCAAGAATTTTAATAGAAAGAGCATAGGTTCGTGTGACGGTTTCCCATGCTAACAAAACTTAGGTGGTTTTGAACTAACGCAGTTCTGGAATGTTTTTCTGTACAAAAGGACGATTCCCTTCAAGTGACCTAACCATGATTCCATTACAAATTGGGGCGATAAATAAGAAATTTATATAAAACTGTGAAGGGTATCTAATAAAAGATAGATTGCGTCCCAGCCATAAATGCCTACTCTTTGGGATATGGATGTTTAAATTATTTAGTTATGCATCTATTATTAAAATCATGGAATTTATAAATCAATAATTCAATACACTTTTTTAACCATTCGTGCAGACGATATATAGCACAGGGAACCTAATCTAATGCATAGGCATGGATAGCCAAAACCAAAAAAAGGATCGAACGTCTTTAGAATAGTGAACTATAAAGTAGTTTAGAAAACCTCCTTATAGTTTTTCTCTATCTTCAAATAAGGTCGAGACATATGCGTATGAAACCTCTGATCGTCCACCATTTTAGAACTATAAAACAGTTGGTAATGACTAGTTTCGAGGATCATCATGGGATGATTTTTTACGATTCTACCAAATATTAAATAAAAGTGGCTATATAGTTTTTGAGAATTTATATATTCTTTAAATAATAAAATACCAAACCTCTTGTTGAATTTTGAGGAAGGAATTAAATTTTTATTTTTCTTGGTCAATTATAAATGTTTATCATTAAAAATTAAAATTGAAGTGTACTGATAACAGTAAAACTGAAACTAAATTCTATCAACCACACTATATACTCTGGTTAATAGGAAATAAGTATACACAACGGAACCACACAATAGTTGCAAATGATACAATATTCAGTTACAAACCATACAATGAATGATTTATCTCTACCCTGTCACAGAGACCACTGTTCATAGGAGAATCCATCTATCCTCAATCCTAATAATTTCTGTAAAATTTAAGTATAGTACTTCTTCCAATTTAATAAGGTAATGCTAACTTGTTAATTCACCTTGATTTAGTACTTTAAAGTTCATTACTGTTTTCAAGTTCAGATATATAAATATATAATAAAAACAGTTCCTGAAGCCCCATCCCGTCCTAGAAAAGTGGTCAGCCAGAAATATATTGTACAGAAGATATTGTTGTACATATTCATATTGAAATCCTATTTCATATATTGGCCAGTTCAAAGCCAAAGTGGACTATCGCCATTTGCATTTAATTAAATGTGGTTATCTATTCTCGTCGCAATGCCAATAAGACAAATGAATATGTGATGTAACAAATTGAAAATACTAAATGAGATACTAAATTAGACCCATATAAAAGATATAACTATGATGTAACCTTCAATCGGCAACAACAAATAAAAACCATCCCCAAAGTAATTTTCAAATACGCCACTTTGGCCTGATATTAAAGGTATATTTTAGTGAAAGTAGAAAGAGTGAAATTTTGTGTAAAATGGCAATTCAAAGAGCTCAAATGTGAGATTTCAGATCCGCAATGACAGTATTTTTTTTGTATAGTTACCTTTCTATTATAAATAAGATATAAAAATAATAATAATTATATATAAAATGGACTTGCGCAGCTTCCAGAATGACACGGTACGCAATGTGGTAGATAGCATATATACATAATATAATATAAGTAACTGAAGATGAAATCTACTTAGAGGATGATGGAGGCAGTGGAAGGAGTTGTGACAATTAGGTTATTAGCTGCCATCGAGGTTGAATGGGATTCATTAGGCAGTTCAGCCTCCTCTCACGGATCCTTCTTCTCATCCATTTCCTTAGCTTAAAGAGGCATTTCATCCTTCAGGTCTTTACGCAGCTGTTTGAGATGGAATCGTACCAGAACTCCTTCCGTAGTAATACTTTCCCTAAATCGATGTATTCTCGCTTCAGTGATTATGTAAACAGGGTTATCATTATAAATAATATCATAATAGAACATTAAAATCGAGTAACATTGAAAAAGTGGCTAAAACTATAAATCAGCGAGAAACTCCTTCCCTCCGTGGTACCTTACTTTACCTCGAGAACAATCAATTATAGCGAGTGTTGTTCGATGTTCGACACGTCACGGAAATCGTATCACCAAAAAGAATAGAAGAAAAGTTTAAATGTAAAATCGCAAACGAAGTAATAAAATGTAATTCTGGCATAGGAATAGACCCTCTGAGACAGACATGACCTAGGTTCTCTCAATTTCTCTTTCTTATAACCTACGTTTTTGGGGCAGCACTTTTAATGTTTAGAACTACCAAATGTAAAAGGCCACAATTCTTCCCGTCACTCTCTCTATAATACACAATAAAGAGAGTTGTCTTTCTTCAGATTTATATGAATTCATTTCTCCTCTCAGTCCTCTATCGACATTTCCTTCTCTTAGGTCTTCATTTCCCATCTAAATCATTCTGGTATATAAAATAAATATCCTGTTAGAAATAAGAATAATTATTTTAGAGAGTAGCCGAAGGACACTCTAGGAGACCAGTTGTGTATAGTGGTCTGTAGATTGTAGTTGTATGTAATAGCTTCTGTATCTTCCCCTTTATATAAATATAGTAAAATATCTTACACCACACTCCAGTTTCATTATTGTAACTCAGGAAAGAGCCGTTCGCATCATAGCCACCTAAACCAACTTTCTGTTCAATGTTGTACGTCATTAGTATGAAGCGGAAATAGTCGTTATTGGTGACAGATATCATTAAGAGGTGAGGCAGTATAGTGATTCAGATATAGTGGTGTAGATAATGTGATGTATAGTTGCTGTAGTGATGTTTCTCCTCACTGTACTCTTTGCCACCTTCACCGTCCCTTCAGCCTTGGGTGCTTCTAATGGGGTTAGGAGCTCTTATCTGTTAATATAATGTTGAGTCTTCATAAGTCAGTCGTTAACTTCACAGATGTTCAACATACTTAATATATGTTTTGAATAAAAAGATATTTAAAATTAGACCACCTCTTTTCACTACTTATTTATAATTATATCTCTTTGAGTTTTTGAATATCACTTACAATATCTGTGAAGTTGACCACCGAAGCCTAAAAAATATATAAATGTATTATTGATAAATTAATTTTATAACTTAAAATGTTTTTCACACTAGAAGGTTTTTCTTATGAACACTCTTTACTTTTAATGTCTTAATTTGTTCATCATCGTTTTGGAATTCTTCCCCATCTTCAGAATCAAAAATCTGAAATAATTTTATCATCTTATAAAATAAATACCCTTTTTTGAAGCATTAATATTGGTTTTTTGATAAATAATAGTTTTTTTTTTTTTTTTACCTTAGTTACACTGTCATTGAGATATATATATCCAAAATTCTATATTTCATCTCTAATTAAAATATTTTATGATATACATTACCTATAAGTATTATAGTTTTACTATATACCACTGTTACAAATTAACCAAACATATTTTTAAAAAACAAAATTAATACCCGAAAAATAAATTATCAATATATTTTAAAAACAAGAAAAGGTGGGACAATAACGTAGCAATAGTAGTAGAGAGGAGGCTTTAAAAAGATATGAGGTTGAAATAAGACCCCAGCCAGTTCAGTATGGTAGTAAAACTAAAATACTTTCACGAAGTGTTCACTATAAAATATTTTAATTAAGGATGAAATATTGAATTATGGATAAATATTAAAATAAAAATGTAACTACTCATAAGGTGAAAAAAACTACTATGTATTTATTTAAGGTGTTTATTTTATAAGATGGGAAAATTATTCCAGATTTTTGGTCCTTAAGATGAAAAAAGTTATGAAATTAAGACATTAATAGGTAAGAATTTTTACAAAAATATCTTATACAATTATATAATTATGTAAATCAATAAATAGATAAGTATTTATTTATTTAAATAATTGTGGCGACTCTTGTGATAATGATGAAGTTTTGCTATGTATATTTCAGGATTATTGTATCAAAAGTCAATATATCCACTTTTGGAATATTATTACTAAAAAAAATATTTTAAGACGCTCAAGTTAATTAGTTAAATTTTTGTTGAAAATGCTCATTTTTGGTGTGTGTGTTTCTTGCGGTAAATGGATGTACTGACGTTTGATAGAGTACGCAACACTAATGTTTTATTTTATTTTGTCAAGTTCCCGCATGTCCACTATAAACAATAATATGTAGTGTAATACTATTTATTTATTAAAAAAAAAAAATTCCTAGAAACGTAGAAACAATGCTTAATCAATAATAATGATAATCAATATTTAGATCCACACAAAAAAAAAAAATTAATGTAATAGAAACGAGTCTCATTTACAGCAAGAGTAAAACGTACTCTATTTAAAATAATTAGTATTTTGCATGCTTTAAATTAATATATATATATGTTGTTAAAACGTCACTGAATTTGCCTTCAAAATAGTTTTAAGATTTCCAATATTTTTTATTATGGTATCTTTCATAAATACCAATGTCATATATTTTTTTTTTTTTTATTCAGACCGAACTTCCTGCATACTTTCAAGTAGTGTATTAAAGGGAAAGTAATGTTTTTTTTCAGAACTCAATCCTGCATTTTTATATGATTTGGTACGAAGGTTGTATCATGTAACGTTAGCTGCTTTTTTTAAGAAAAACTTTGTTTTTTTAATTTTCTTGGTATATTATCTGATGAAAATATGAAAATCTTTACCGTTACAACCCATGAAGGATTAGCGGTTCAGTACTTTTTAAAGAAGTATTACTTCTTGAACAACTGTTGTGCAAGGAGATGTGAAGGAGATTTGATCAAGATCACGCTCAATCGGGTGATTCCCCAATTAAGGGTATTCATTCTATAAAGGCTGGGTGAATCCCGGGTGGCTCTGAAACCCACAGGATTGACTCACGGTTACAATAGAAATAAACAGCCTGATTCGAAACCGGGTCCTTGGAGTTAAGAACACAACGCTTTATTCTTTGAGTAAGTTCCCGCTCCTTTATAAATACTATCTGATAGCTATCATTTATCATTGGCAATTCCGTTGATAATGCTATTCGTTTTCTGTTTTCTGTTTATTTTACTTTTCAATTATCAATAAATTTTTTAATTGTTATTTACAACTGTATAACATATATATACAACAAGTAAATTTGCTGTAGGTGAGATAGTAACATGATACTAACATTTGGAGAATCTACCCATTGATAGAGCTCCAATTATCAATATTAAAATTAATATAGGAAAACCATTTAACATTCCGTTTATTTATCTTTTCGTCTTTCATCATTTATTTAATTTGATATATGTTTCAATTTTACTTTTATTTTTTACTGATGCTTTTTACTTTTTTTTCTTTTTTTTGGTCTGCGAATTTCAGTCGTTCTAGAAATTAGTGAGAAAAAAAAAATGTGTATCCCTTTTAGTTTTTGACAACGTTTCAGACTCTCCATTATCCAGTTCATCTTCATTATTTGAAATGAAATGAAATGAAAAATAGTTTATTATTCTGAGACTAGGTACATTTTAATTTACAAAGGTCATTTTAATTTTAAAACAACGTTTATTGGCCACAAAACAGTATGGCCTCACTCAATTATAACTTATATACAGAGAGAAAAAAATAGATTAATTAAAAAACTAACTGACAAAGTAAAAACAAAACAAAAAGATAACTACAAAATATCTGTACTAATGTAATAGAGGGTCATATTAGTGTAGCAAAAAGGTAGTGAAATATATCTGATTTAAACCAGGAAAGGGTTGGTACATGACGTATGTCAGAGGGAATGGAGTTCCAGTTTCAGGTGGAGGGAATATGTCAGGTAAACGGGACCTGATAGTACGGGATTGAACAGAGACTTTGAATTGCAGGTTTTCTAGGATATAGAAAAGGCGTTGGTTACTAATTGCTTGGAATAAAAAGGAAGCTAGGAAATACTGGCATCGGAAGGATGGATAGAGCCACTTCAGCTCGGCGTAATACAAGGTTTGATGCGTAATACTTGGGTATTTGATGTTTTATATCACTCTTATTTAAAGAGAATTATCTAACATTACAAAATAATTAGTCCTATATTATTGAATACTGCCGACCTACTTCTCAAGCTATATGTAAATAGTGGACAGTATTAATTACTGAGTGTTTTTCTTAAATATAATTAAATAGTAGGAAGAAAATCCGAATATTATAGATTTAATATTGATAAGTAGTTACTTTAATCTGATTAATATTTGCAGATGGTTTTTAGAACACGTCTTGAAAACTTCTACCAGTGCCCTAACCACCAAAATACAGCCCTTGTCATCAAAGATACTTATATCAAAAGGGTTTCTTCGGCCGAAACGAGGCTGTTTGGGAAAATGGTCGTTCAAGGTGACATCGAAGACATAAAGGTAAGTCAAACTTACCATAACATGCATAGGTAGTTCTTATGGATACTCCTTAAAGTTTTAAGTAAGGTTTAAGGGATACCCCTTCTCATATAACATCTATAAAAAGGTAAAATACAGAAGACTAATATATTTTATGTAAAGTGAGTGATATTCCAATCTTTCAAGAACGTAGTTCACTGATACAAACTCAAAAAGTATAATTAACCCCTGAAACGATCTTAAGGGGAAGGGATGAAGTTTTTGAACAAAAAAATTATAGAAAATCCTCACAACTGCAGAAAAATAAAATAAATAAATAAAACACTTAATAAATTATATAGCTTATTGTATCATTACACAATGATTTAATACTTTAGTTACAACAAAATTCGTTCATCAGTTCAAGAGATTTTTTTTTCCCCCATTTTGGTTTTCATATAATGTTTCTGAAGAACTTTATTTTGATTAAGTAGTTATCTTCTTTCCAGATACCAATTTACAATATGCACTGTTTTTTTTTTTTTATTCTCTAAGTTGTTTAGCTGCCTTTTTACTTCAATCTCGTATTCTTTATTAATTTTATATCAATAAAATATTCCTTCTAATGTTTCAGACTTCTAAAAAAAGTTTAAAAATTCATGTTTATTATATTCTGTTATATTTACATTTAAAGGTTATTAATCATCTTGAAAAATAGCCAAAATTTATATTCTTTACAATTAAGTTTTTAATTATTGATTAATTATTTTCATTATTGTTTTTTACTTTTTTTTTTTCTTCCGTAATTTACTTTTATTACTTGCATTAATATCCCTTAATAGCTAGTTATTGGTCACTTTTTGTACGACTATGTAATTAATCAATAATTAACTTACGTAATTATTTGAAATTAATTGATCATTTGCTAATTCTAGCGTCAAAATATTGGTGGTAATCTACCGTTGGGAAGTTAAAATACTGATGAAATTCAAATAAAGAGTCTATCGTTTTATTTATTACGACGATTCCATAGGCCTTACATTACATCTTAAAGAGTCAGAAAATATTCTGACTTTCAATTATTTACAGAATGTGGAAAACATACTAAAAAGAAAAAAATAATTAATGCAAAAACATATTTAACGGAATTATTTGTTTTTTAGTTCTGTCCAAATACTTAGAACATCATCTGCAAGGTTTTAAGAGTTGGAACTCATGCAAGTCAACAGTCCTTTCCCGCCGAATTGACCGAATTCCCGCCAAAACCACTATCCCTTTCCCCTCTCAGTTAATTTAATCAAGGCCTCCTGCTCCTCCTCAAACCTTATCTCTCCCACACGGCTTTTCTTTTATTCATACAAACTGGAGCCTACTCATTTGTTAATGGCCTGAATATTGTTTCCCACGATAACCTTTTTCATTTCGAGCTGTAGAGCAATCAGTTCACCATGAGCTGCATATGAGCAGTGTTACCATGCTACGCAATCAACGGAAAGGGTTATAATAGGTATGTTCCAATAATCACTTTTGACTTCAAGAACTGTTGAGAGTATGCTCAGTACCTGTTCAGGGAAGGAAGAACCCGTACTTCATATGATCCGTACTGTTCTTGAGTCAGAAGTTGTTATTCAAATACCACTTATCTATCCAAACATAATTATTTAATACTAGTATTAGTGTGATAGAATATCACGATAACGATAAAACTTATTTACTGTTATTTTATTATTTTGTGTAAGAGGTCGTGTTTAATTTGATAGTGAAGATCGTTATTTCTTTTAACCTTAATCTAACTGATAATATAACATGAAGAGTACTCTGAGTCCCACCTGTAAAATACAATAAGGCCCACCTGTAAAAGTAGGCCAACTAGAGATATTACAGAAATAACGATAAAATTCACCCTTCGATATCATGGGACATATTAAAGGCCTTCTAAATATTATTGATGTTATGATATCCTTGGGAGAAAGTAACGTCATCGTTATTTTAAAATTATGTTCGCTAAAAGTAAACGTTTATACTTAGCACAAGCATGGCTCTAATTGTATGCTTAGCAGTTGAGAGAGGAATCGGGAAAGAGTTATTACTTTTTACTTAAATATTCCTTATTAACATTATAACAAGCATTTGTACTAAGACAATCAATTAATAGTTAGTAATATCGATAATTTCAACTATTCAAATAACCAGAGTTATTACTTAGTGGTAGAATTGGAAGTTAGAGGTCCGAGTTTAAACCTGGCGAAAGGGAGGGGAAGAGGGAAAACATTTTTGTAACATAGGCTGCCCTCTGCAGTAGTCTTTTAGCACTCAGCACAGCAAAGTGTCGTCACGGATTTGCGCCATTAACCTTACCTCTATCTGTTGCCAATTTTTTCCATTGCGTTCCGGACTTGAATTCTAATCAACTGCATTTTTCCTCCAATGCATTCCCCCTATGGCATTGTAAAATTTTGGTGTTACTTATACACTTCCATTTTACTTTACTTTCTTTGATTAGCTCATCTAATGGCTAGAAGTTAGTTCTTTGCCTTGACTCTTTATTGGAGATGATTTCAGGTCAGTATATGCTAAGTATTCTTCTCAAGCATCCATGAACAGACCCTCCTTTGCTGATTTGTCTGTTAATGATTTCATTTTGAAATCAATGTCTCGAAAACGATGTGCGAGAAGACAGATATCGTGAGCAAGCTCAAAGTTTTCTTGTCGGTCTGTGATGCTTCATTGTATCCCCTCCTTATTATATTTTTATCTTAATATATTAAAAAAATACAATGATTATATAGTCTACAATGTTTTAGTTTAAAATAATTATAAAAAGGATAAGGAAAGTATTATAAATCAAAATGCCCAAAATAACTTATGTATTTTATACACTACAGGACATTTCAAATTCTGACGTATACTACTGCACTTTATTCCTTGCTGCACTCTAAGGATAGTTAGTTTCTTTAACTTACTCTGAAAAAAAATATTGGAAGAAGCACTTATTCATAGCCGATTTCAAACTTGTGTATAAAACACTAATAGAGTAACAGAGATGAATTAATCAGATCAGCTCAATAGCTTTGAGAGTATCCTTATGTATATATACGTATATTATATACGTCCTCAGTAACTTTCAGGGTAAAATGGAAATGTCCAAGTGTGCCTCCAAGTCAGAGCCGGACACTTGCGAGTACTACACGACGATCCAGTATGACTCCATGTGCACCCTCCTCAGGCAGAAAGCGGAACCCTGGTACGGATACTTCAACTCCACAACTATGCCAATAAAGTGCCCATTCCCTAAGGTATTTACTTACTCACTAATGAGCATTATAAAAGGCACTATTACAGTTAACTTTATTGTTCAGTTACATTACATTATATAAGGCACTATTACAGTTAACTTTATTGTTCAGTTACATTACATTATATAAGGCACTATCACAGTTAAATATATTGTTCATTTGCAACTTTACAATATCAACAGGGTGACTGGGAAATGAGAGGCATCAAGATCGGCCTCAGTTCTTCCTTCCCCCTCCTTAACGGCTTCTGGAGGTTCAAGAACAGATGTTATGGCAAGAACAAGAAGCTCAACTGCTGCTTCTTCATGGAAATGACCGTCAGTAGCCACTTCAGGAAGAAGCCCTGATTGAGACGGACGCCATTTTGTGTTAAACAAACAAAATATTCAGCGACTGCGTCATTGAATATTTATACCATTGTAACTAAAAACTAACTGAAAATAAATTCAAATAAACAATACTTTTTTAATCATAATCAAAGTATAAAGTATGTATCTATAACTTTTTTAAAAATCGTCCTGTGTGGTTTTAAAATGCATTAGCTATAAGTTTAAACTTATTCAGGGCAACTTGTTTTGTAATGAATTGTGAAATGGAGTTGGTCCACCGTTAGTAATAATAATCATAATAAATAGAATAAAAAGTGCTGAACTTTTAAATTATTCATTCTACATGCTCTTCTAGGTATAAAATTCAAAACATATATTCTAAAAAATATTTCATTTGCGTGTAAAGTAATATTGTCGATGAATTTTAATTTTTAGTTATATTAGTTATAAAGTAGGTACACATAACGAGACAAAAAAAAAAATAAAAATAACATCATAACATTAAACGGCAGTTCAAAAGCTTTTTGTTGAAGTTTTTTTTTCAGACCCCAAGGGTTCACAGAGGAGAGGGTTGACACAGTGAGTTGAAGATATGTCCATAGCAAGAACATATCGATGGCTTACTCCACAGTGGTGCTAAGTACATTTCAACTAACTTTACGGAAAATACAATTAAAGTTTCTTTCTTTCAGTAAATTTAATTGAAAAATTGTAATTTTCCAAAAATCGAAAATGTTTAAATGTATTTTTGGTAAAGTTAGAGGAAATGTTCTTAGCACCAGTGTGAAGTAAGCCTTCGATATCCATATACAAAACCAGTTCAATCCAATAATTTCCAAAATGGCTCTTCTTTTATTTCCCACGGGTTTTCAATGGGTATCACCTAACAAAACCGTACCGCTTAAAGGTGTCCTAATTCACTATAAATCATAGATTTTCGGTTTCTCTAATTATTAAAGATATATTAAACCGGCTTCGAAACTAATCTTCTCATAACTGTCTACAAATTGGTTTTAATTTTAAATCTGATGATTTCGTACTCGAAAAAATATTTTATAAATTATAAAATAAATGTTCTTGTATCCGTTACCAGACCATTGTACTATAGTATAACGAACTCATCCAAATAAAGATTTTTTAAAAATCTTCTTGAACTAGCCATATCGTTTTACTTACGTAAAGAAATCTATGATTATTTATTGCCGAAAAAAATCTTCCTGCTGGGACACTTGTGACTTCCAAAATCCTCAAATTATTCTTATGTTCACAAGATTTAGTTCATTGGCGATTAATACATGGATAGCTGGAATCGGATTTTTTAAAATTGATTATACAGTTTCTTTTCAGAAAAATAGTATATTTAAATTTAGTTTCAACTATATTTAAAAAATAATTATAAAAAACTAAATGTACTATTTTCTGAAAAGATATTTTAAAATGAATTTTCAATAGAAAAAAATATTCCAATTCCAGCTATCCATGTTTATATCATCAATGACATAAATCTTGTGAAATTAGAAACAATTTTTGAAGGCACGACAAAGAAGAGTAAGAGTGTTCTTACTGGAACATTATTTGCTATAATAAATCATTATCGGAAGTTTCTTTATGTTCTCTGTTCGTTATATAAAGGTTAAGTTTCGTATGAATGATATGGCTAGTTCAAGGAAATTAAAAAAAAAAAATTAAATGGAAGAATTCATTATATTATAATATAGAGGTTCGGAATACTGAGGTTCCACACAATATTTTATATTTCTCATATATATTCCGAACATTTAAGTAGTATTTATAACAGAATTTTCCAGATAGCAATATAATATAATTTGTAAATTTGCAAATTTAGTTTTAGTTTTATGAAAATATGGATATCTGGATTTTTTTTTTTTTTAATTGATTTTAAAGTATCTTTTCAGAAAAATAGTACATTTAGTTTTTATTACAAGGTACTGATGCAGAGTAGGAATAAATGTTAAAATACAGAACTGTCCTATAAAAAATAGGACGTCTGGTCACTATACGTACTATATAATTTTTAGTACGGTTTAATTTTAAGCTGAGATTGATTGTTCGCTCATCTTTCCTCGGTCACCCAACCAAGGTGTCTTCACTTTCTCAGGAGAAAAAGAAGCTAGTACTGGCGTGACAATAATCTCCTGCCTGGGGCAGAGTCCCGCCGAAGAAAACGGATATTGATGGCTCTATTGAAATTGTGCTCCGTTTTTGCCAAGATGGCCGCCCATTACTGCCTCTAATTGCCTTTCCTTGCTCCCTTTTCCTCGCTTCTTTATATTCTTATCGATATTTCGTTCTTGTAGAATCGGCTCTTATCACTCAATATTTTATACCTCAAATCGTTCTGTTCAAAGCTCTTATCTCTTCATATATTTTTTTTCTTTTTTCATTGCTCTAACAGGTCATTTGTAAACTGATTCGAAGTCCTTTAGAAAAGCTTGTCAGAAGTACAAATGATGAAGAATAGTTAGAGAGTGATAGAGGAAAAAGAGTTAATAAAAAGAGCGCAAATGAAATGGGACATGAAGATAAGCTGGAAAAGGCATTAGTCCCTCCTGGACCGGACTTAATTTCATATTTGGCTCAGATTAAAACAGCTTCAACCGTTAAAAAAACATATTTTTGAGCCTGATGAGCTTTAGCAACCAGCCATTAAAATCTCTATGTCGTCCGCCACCAAAGCCATCGCTTTACCGTAACCCCAAATAAATTTGGTTTCCTTCAACTAATTTCTGTTAGTCAGAGAAATGTACGAACTTGGAAGGAACAAATACGTCAGTGGAAATTTTCATTTTAACTTAGCAATATATTTTTTTCTCCCTTGCTTAGTGCACTAACAAAACAATGAAATAAAACCCAATTTCTTCATAATAATATTAAAAAGTACATAAAATTTCCATTATTTCTATTGGCTTACAAACATTTTTTTAAAGAGATGCCAGGATAATTTTTGATGAAAATTATTTATGTTGATTCATTAAAACTATTTGAGCCCTAAAATGATTACAATTAGGTTTCTTTTTTAAAGGCTTCTTGTATGTTCACTGGTCACCAATTAGTGAATATACATCCATAGAATATGACTTTTTTCTCACATAGCAACCCTATTTTACATGAGGATTTTTTTGTTTAATTGTTTACTCTCCATGCAAAACCGCATGCTATATGTATGCAAAGTGAAGTTAACATTTACAATTATATTAAGAGTATTAAAAAGATAAGAGGAAAAAAACAAAACAAATAAAATACAAAAAATCAAATGATCTTATAATAAAAAAAAATCTATAAACTAATTATTTTTTACTATATAAAGAAATAATTCTCAACTATAAACTATGGAAAAATAAATAGATATACAAAAGTAGATATATGTGTTCATAAATAAAAACGTAAATGCAATAAATAAAACTTGATGGATGCATTTAAAGCATAAGCCACAATATACATAGATATCTGCTTTTTTAATATTTAATAATGTATGAGAAACACGTTTAACCAAAAATAAATCATTTGACTATTACAAATAAAATGATTAAGAATTATAAGATAATTAAGATATAT
>NW_027107578.1:931562-940324 GCF_000696795.3 Halyomorpha halys | reverse complement strand
CACCAAATGTACATGAATAATAAAAATAAAATAAAACAAATACAGTACATATGTAGGAATTAAATATTGTACTATAACAAACCTTAATATAAATATTATAAAGTAAGTTAAACATACCATTATATGGTTTCATAATGAGGAGGTATATATATTATTTTTTCAGTATATTGTTATTTGAGTTTTCATACTAATAAATAGCGATGTTGTATAATATAAGCGGTGACACCCCAGAAGTAAAGTGTCTATTTAAAAATTTAATTTACCTATATAGTGAGCGATATATTTCAATAGCTTCATATTTCAAAAAACGTGATTTTTCAAGAAAGTGGGTTTAAAGTTCAAAAATAAGACAGAGGTTCATGGGGGTCGAGGGAGAAATTACTTCGAGTTCACCACTTCGCTCACCAACGTATAAACTCGGCCTGAATGAGCGAAGAGGCAAGATGGCGACAGGACGTAACTGAGGCGGCTAGGACACAGTATCCACAGATAAGAACACATCACATACTTGTGAGACCTACTGGATATTTTTTTCATCAATAACATCCAAGCAGGTATCTGCCCCTTTATGGATTAAAAGGTAGTACGAAATATATATTCGTTAGTAAATAACCTATCTGTATGTTCTCACTACCACCTCAATTTTCCTCATAAATTTTGAATAAAAACTCACTTCATCACCATACAATAAAGGGCTTTTAATTGTAAAATACGTATCGGACCCCTGAAGTTACGAATGGGATTTGGTTTGGCAGTAGAGGAACCATCCCTCTTACAATAAGTAATTTTTTGGAGGGCCTGGGTGATGAGAAGAATCAGTTTCAGAGCATGGCGGAAACCATTATTCTGGACTCACGAGGAGTCCTACATCATATTTATATTAGACCTTAGATGGGTATTGTCAACTCTATGAATCGAAAAGGGAAGAGAAAAAAGGAAGTAGAGAAAACAAAAAGAAAGAGGAAGAAAAATGTATCCGATTAGTATCAACTTATTCTCTATTAACCGCAACTACAAATTATTAAAAAAAAATATTTTTATTCTATCTGATGAATTTTGCATCGAGTCTATTAGGCCCATCAGAAATGCGTTTGAGCGTTGTGTTGTAGAAAACTCTTTTTTTAATAATTTGTAGCTACATGTTATTGGTTAATAGGGAACAAATGGATACTAATCGGATACATTTTGTTTTCCTTTTACTTTTTGTTTTATCTACTTCCTTTTTTCTCTTCCCTTTTCGATTCATAGAGTTGATAATACCCATCTAAGTTCTAATATAAATGATGATGTAGGACTCCTAGTGAGTCTAGAATAATGGTTTCCGCCATGCTCTGAAACTGAATCTTCTCATCACCCAGGCCCTCCAAAGATTACTTATTGTAAGAGGGATGGTTCCTCTACTTCCGAACCAAATCCCATTCGCTGAAAATCGTCTTTCGACAAATTCCTCTTCCTGTAAGGAATACATTTTATATAAATTTCCTCTTTCTCTGCCTTTATCTTAACACTCTTTATCTGATATTATAGCTCGTTTCAAATCTTAATGTTTCTTTTTCAGTCGCACTAAATGCCGTCTGTATCATCAACACAATACACTTCTTAAAAACTTTTTTAAATTTCATCAGCTATTTTCTTCTATATATTATTGTGTGAACGGGTGGTAAGGAGCATGTTGTTAGGACATGATGTGGTGTTTCTGACATAAACGCGAGCATGCTCGAATTTGAGAGTTTGGGAGAAAGTGGCCCACCCTGTGGTACTCTTAAAACATGAATCGTGTTTTTGTTTTTTTTTTAACCCAAGATTGACTTCTATTACATTATTACATATAAGGCTTTTTATTGAAACACCTCTGGATTTTATAGACTTTAATATTCGACGATGATCTATGTTGTCATAAGCTGCCACATCTTTCCGTTTGTTCCTAACATATTTTAGAAGAGCTTCAATTATGAGCATGACATCCAGATACAATTACGAACCCTCTTTCGTTCGGGAGAAATAAAATTTGTTTTTGAAGCTCATGAGAAACTTTTTGTAATACATACCTTAAGATGGGATAGATGGTAATGAGTCTCCAAGATGACATATCGTCATTAGCACCCTTTTCTTTATAAAGTGTAACTGCACCCCCACAACTAACTTCTAGGATATAGGAGAACTTCGAACTATGTCTGTAATTGTTTTAATTATATGAGAAATTCATCGTGTTTTAATAGTTCTAATAAGGTTGGAGAAGTTTCCAGAGATTTATCTGTCTGCTGTATCAAGTCTATCATTCCTTTTTTGTTTTTGTACTCAAAATGCAATTTACAATGCTTTGGACCACTTTTTTTTCTATAATTATAGTATTTGTACTGGGCAAAATGGTATCCATATTGCTTCTGCCTCCTTGCTACAGCAGTCTTATTTCTAGTCTTCCCTTCTCCCTTGGTCTTGACCTCAAGGTTTGTCTTTCTAAGCATCTGATAGGAGCATTCTGCTGAGTATTTTGGACCCGGAAGCGTTTTGTTTGCTTCTCTTAGAATGTTAAGGAAGTCGCACGTTATTTTATGAAAATTCTTAATCGGAAGAAACCATTAATAAGTATTTAAAAGTTACCCATTCTTCGACTTCTACAAGTTAATGAAGCTTTATGTTGGCTGTTTGACTCCATCACTTTTATTCTTCTTCTTAACTGATTGAAGTTTTGTCCTAAGTTGGACATATTTGAGGCAGACCTCCTATTTCAATACTTAGGACTCAAATCATCATTATTTACTTGAGGTCCCTCTCGAAAAGAAGCTGACGGGCTTAATAATCATGAATTTACATTATTATTATTATTATTATTATTTGGTATTTAATTGCATCACATTAACCTGCGCTTTCGTTATCGCATAAGTTTCTGGTATTGTTCCATTTGAGGGATATTTCAGTTAATATCGGACTGAAGAGAGCAGCCCAACGGGCAGCGACAAAGTAAACCGACAAACCGCAGGGATGTGTTTGTTATTCCATTTTAATGAGATCCATGTGACGAGCTGTAGGTGTTTCATCAAGGCCAGCTTTAATTAAAACTACCTTTGGAGGGGAGGGGGTGTTTTAAATTGCTGCTTTCACCTGAAATAGCACCTGATTCATCTCCCCCAGTTACTGGGCGGCCTGGCGTTTAGAATATTTGTAGCCCTTTCCAAGAGATAGGCTGCTCCTTATTCTTAGTTACCATATTTAAATTATCACTGAGAAAATGTTGAGCTGTAATGGAGCTTATCAACATCCCATATTTTGTGTGAGTGACATTGTCAAGAGATATCAACTCCAAATTCTAGTCCACATGATCCAATATCGTTGCTTAAGTTGATAATCCTTGCCTTGGAGGATATTATCAGAAATATTTCTATTGATTGTAAGTTAGTATTGAGGACTGTATTTTTACTTGAATAAAATAAATTAGACATTGTAAGAAAGAAGTTTTTTCTTGTCATTATTGATTACAATAAATTGTTTGTATGGGTTTGGACTAAAGATGTACATTATTCCTTAGTATGGTTAGTGAAATTTATACTATTTATGAATTATTTATGAAATTTGGGGTAATATAGAATAAAATTTTAATTTTTCTGATAACTTTGTGGGTAGATCATTGAAGGTCCTTGCAACTGATCTACCCTCGTTGTCTATCATCCCTCACTTACTTCCTCTGCTTAGATTAGCAGTAAGGTTACTAGCTTAGGTTTATTTTACTGTAACACACACAAAAAAAGTTATATTCTCTTGAGCTCAGATGTATCTTCTCTCTCAATAGGATTTGTTATCCTGGAGTCCAGTACCCCAAATAGAAGACAGGAGCTTGACGTGGTGATTAGCAAATGCTAATTTTGAATTATGTTCCTTAAACAAACCGTTCACCTAAATAAACTAGACTGAATCAATATAAAAACTCAAAACGTTGGGTACATGTTAACAGGACATACACAAAAATGTATTAGTGGTATTCTGTTGAGTATTATCAGAGGCATACTAATATATCAAATTATATATTATATATCATATAATATAATATTCTTTAATGAAAAGTAAAATAAACTAAATGTTGAATTATGTTCCTTGAACCCTTAACTTGTACGCTCGGATTAATCTGAGTGCACTAAAACGGCCAAACTGTGCACACTCGAGATAATTCGAGTGACGTTGTATTTTATGTTGCTATAATTTTTCACACTCCAATATTATCGAGGAATTCAAAATAACAATGTGATAATAATGATTTATTCTCTGTAATAATCCTCTTAGTATACCTTCAGCCTATGTTTACATGGAGCTAGTATTAGGAGCAATATCCAAATTTAAAATTAAATTTTTTTAACTTTTGTTTGTTTTTTTGCCAAGAAATTGTCTTTTTACATTAAAAAATATTTTTTGGGCCTTTTTAAACAAACAAAAAACTGCTTTAAGGGGTGAAACAGTAGATTTACCTAAAGAAATTTCAACCAAGCTTTTCTACCTCGGCGTCCAGTAGGAGCCGACTTAAATACTTATAAAGAGTTGACAAGGAAGAATTTATCCACAGGTTAAGTGTCTCCAGCCATTACACCAACAGTCGTTCTCAATACCCTGTCGTAAATTGTATGGTAGTTAAGTTCATGATAGCATTTACTGTAATAGCAGTACTGTTCCAATAGGTCTTATATATATATTATTTAATTAATTAAATATTATTATGGCTTGATAGTTGATTGTGCATATAATTCCCAGGTAGTGTTACGTTAACTTCTACATAAGGAACTGTTGCACGTTATCAATCTTTTCAACAATAATAGTGGTTTTAAAGATTTTTACTGTTATAAATTATTCATGTGATAATAATAACTTAATATATGTACCAATTACTTCATTAATGATGATGTGTTAAAGTTGACCGTAGATTTACATGAAGAGAAGACGGTTAAGTTTAATTGTTCTCATTACTTTAAACATTAATTTCATATTTTATTATGTTAATTTAATTACTCATCATTTAAATTTTCTTCCACACCTTTCATTATGTTCATTCATTTTTTTTAATCATTTATTTTGTATAATTTTTACCTCTATATTATATTTTATCTCTAATCTCTATTATAATTTATTTTTATGTATATTTCCAAGTTTATTTGTTATTATTATTTTTTTTTTTTTGTTTCTCTGAATTAAAGTTGTTATCTCGTTTTGTTTTTCAGCCCTGATGAAATGAAGGTCGAAACGTTAGCACAAATAAATAAATTTTGTTTATTTGTGTATCTTTGCTATACGACTATCTTCTCCTCATACTTCATTAATGAAATATGCAGATTAATATTCATGTTAAATATCGCTCAAACTGATTACCTGGAGCATTATTATTTCGCTATTATTATTTAAGTTTCAATTATGCTTCTTCTTTTTGAGTTAACATCAGTAACCGAAATTGCACTACTTGTTTCACCTCAAAAAGAAAAATTTGGAAAGACTTAGAGAGCATTATAGCCCAACTGACCAATGCAACTGAGGAAGAAAGATGCCGAGCCTGTCTTTATGCTCAAGGTAATCACTTTAAACAATACTTAAAATGAATGTTAATTTTTACGTTACATTAACTAAAGAGTTGTTACACATATATAATTATTATAACGTAAATAATTTATAAAAATGAAAATATTTTGACGTGAATATCGCCTGAACAAAGCGTTAAAGGACATACTTACATACGATTTTTTTTCTTGTTTGGAGATCCCGAATTAATATTTTTAATTAGGACACTCAACTATGAAACACTCAGCATAATTTTGATTTTATTTAATGTGGGGCTGGTTACAATAATTCAAAACTACCTCAAGTGAAGGAGTGCGAATTCAAGCCATCATTTTTTAATCGGAATAACTTTTTATAATTTTACCGATAATAAATCTAATTTATATCGTTTTATATTGTTTGAATAAGCAAATATTAGCATAATAATAAAATCGCTCTATTCTCAACAACTTTTCTTATACTTCTAGGGAAAAGGTGAAATAGGAAGAAGCATATGTCAAGAAATGGGTCAAGAGTTTTACTAGCTGCTATTTGTGATTTTTTGTATTTTGAAATAAATATGGATCTTTCTGCATAAGGTGTTGTAGCTGAGGGAGTTGTGCGACTGCAGTGCTGCTGGTTCGAATCCGGCCTGGATGGTTGACTTGTATTTCTTTGGTGGTCCCACGAAATGAAAACTTTACACCTTACCCCCTTAATCAGAAATGGCTAGGAAGAGGTCATAAAAAACAATAAAAATAAAAAATAAATTTTTTAAAAATCTTAAACAAAATATTTGTCTTTCAAATAAGATTAAAGGTGGAATAATAAAATGAGTATAATTCTATTTAATATTAATTAATTGAATAGCAAAATGTTCTACTGCGAGGAAAATATGTATTGACTTGTTTTCTCTCTTATTGTCTTACCTATTTTTACATTTCAAGGAAATTATAATTCAGGTTCCTTAGATTAACGCAAGCCTCGACATACAATCAGGTTACGTTTCAATCAAAGTAACCTTACCCATCAGTAAATCTTAATTTACATAAATCTCCCATCGCAGCTTCTAATTTCACCTCGTTCATAACAGATTTTTGAAACTGGCGGTAGGAGGAAGGAAATCGGAAGGACGATAATTCAGGGGGCAGTGGTTATTGGATCCTGCGCAGGCCCATTTAATTGGAGCCCTGTAATTGGCCATCCTCCATATCGATATATAATTACTCTCTTCGATTTATGGAGGACTAAATGAAAGCTTCCTTCTCGAACGAAATCGGCCGAATTTCAAAAAACCACTTCATGTTGAGAATTAAGGTGTAAAATCGGCCGGAGGTGACAAAAGCTTTTCCGTTTTTTAGTAATGTTTAGAACTTAGTATTTTATTTATATTTTCTAAGGACTAACATTATTTGTTTAAACATTATAACTATTCTTTGGTCGATAAAATTACTTAACTTGCGATGAATAATTATTTGAGATATTAATTCTCATAACTCTTAAACCTATGCCTGAAATGAGCTACTACTGGAAATTGACAAACCATTCCGCTCGATAATCATTTATGTGTCAATATAAATTACATGCATGGGTATCTAAAAAAACTATAATAATAAATAAATCCTATTTTATTTAGTATTATAATATGCTGTACTGGATTATTACATAATATAATTCATGTAATTATGTACAATAATTGCTGTGTGAGATGAAACCAGAGTATGCAGAAATTGATATTTAAAATACAGGTTCTATATATTCCCGGTCTAAAGTATACAGACTACCAGTTCTATTGTGTAAAAGGTGTACCGATGTTATACAAGCACATTTCCAATATAATCTACAATTTTATTTTATCTGTATTGTCTTATTCTATATATATTTATGAATCTTTTGTAATTGTTTTGGAAAATATGCGTCAACATCTTGTTTTATTGTTCTTCAGAACAGAATTATAGCTTTTTCTTGTAATAAATGATAATGTCAGAACATTTTGGGCGCCAATTTCATTACTGTTCATGCCAGGTTCATCATCATCGTTATCAAAATAAAGTTATTTCCATTTCATCAGTTGAAGTGATTGAGACTATGCATACTTGTGTCATTTTCGTTCCACTACTCCTTCTTTCGAGTAAATATTCCTTAGATATGTGCTAGAAAGCTACATTATAAATAAATTAAGTAGTGTTATAATGTTATTATACTACATTATAAAATTATTAAGTAATTAATAAAGTAGTGGATTTATATATATATATATATATATACATATAAAGGTTGGTTTAAAGAATAAATACTAAATCGAAAAAGGAATTTCCGAAACACTATAAATGCTATTTTCTACTTGTATTGAGTTATCGGAAAATAAAATTATGTAAATGTATTAAATTATTGGAAAAAAAAGGAAAAATATATTCATAATAATAAAAGTTATATATACTGGGTTAGTAGTGCTAGTAAAATAAAATGAAACAATAGAGTTGAATAACAAAGAAAATATAAGAAATCAATCAATATTGCAATTAAAATCCAATCGTTGAAAATTATTTTTAAAAATAATTATAAATTATCCTACCTTATTTACAATACTTTTAATGCTAGCTATGATATTGTAAATAATTTATAATTCAAATTTTTTTTAAAAATAAATTATAGGAAAATTAACATTTTGAGACTATGTAGATATTTTTAATTATAATTGAGTTACTTTTTCGTTATAATTGACTGTTTTCTTGTTCATACTTGTTTTCGATCTTCTCGAAAACGGCTATAACAATTTTAATTAAACTCGGTTTACCAACGTGAATCAAGTGATCTTAAATATCGGTTAGGTTTTCTCCTCATTGAAATATTCGCTTTAATGCCGAATGTCCTAAAAATCTTTCCCTAAAGTCTTTCAATTTTATTTATATGAAATTATCATCTATAGGAAAAGGGAAAAAATAGACCTTGAATGAATTCAATAATTAATGGAAAAACTGTTACTCAACCGGCTAAAAAAGACAAGGAAATCGGAAAGAGATATCCTATCTCTTTCTGATTACATAGTACGCAGCTTTTTATTGTGGGCAGGAACAAAGTTTATAATCGTGTTTAACAGCTTCAGATACCCTTAAATACGAATTTTCATTGCAACAGAGAAATTCATTGCAAAAGATCATCATCGTTATCAAAATAAAGTTATTTCCATTTCATCAGTTGAAGTGATTGAGACTATGCATACTTGTGTCATTTTCGTTCCACTACTCCTT